>NW_027139364.1:0-240000 GCF_035084215.1 Heptranchias perlo
GATGGAGCAGGAGGAGGAGAAGGATCAGGAGGAAGAGGAGGAGGAGGAGCAGGAGGTGGAGATGGAGCAGGAGGAGGAGAAGGAGCAGGAGGTGGAGATGAAGCAGGAGTGGAGAAGTAGCAGGAGAGGAAGAAGGAGCAGGAGGAGGACTAGCAGCAGAAGGAGGAGAAGGAGCAGAAGGTGGAGAAGGCACAAGGTGAGGAGATGGAGCAGGAGGTGGAGAAGAAGCAATCGGTCGAGAAGGAGCAGGAGGCGGAGAAGGACCAGAAGGGGGATTAGGAGAAGGAGTTGGAGAAGAAGCTGGAGGAGGAGCATGAGCAGGAGGTTAAGAAGGAGCAGGAGGTGGAGAAGGAGCAGGAGGTGGAGAAGGAGCAGGAGGAGGAGAAGGAGCAGGAGGAGGAGAAGGAGCAGGAGTGCAGAAGGAGCAGGAGAAGAACAAACTGCATGAGGTGGAGAAGGCGCAGGAAGAGGAGAAGGAGCAGGAGGAGCAGATGGAGCAGGAGGTGCAGAAGGAGCAGGTGGTGGAGAAGTAGCAGGCGGGAGAAAAGGAGCAGGAGGAAGACAAGGAGCAGGAGGTGGAAAAGGAGCAGGAGGGGGAGAAGGAGGAGAAGGAGCAGTAGGTGGTGAATGAGCAGGAGTGGAGAAGGAGCAGGAGGTGGAGTAGGAGCAGGAGGAGGAGAAGGAGAAGGAGGAGGAGAAGGAGCAGGAGGGAGAAATGGAACAGGAGGAAGACAAGGAGCAGGAGGTGGAGAAGGAGCAGGAGGAGGAGAAGAAGGAGCAGGAGACGTTGAATGAGCAGGAATGGAGAAGGAGCAGGTGGTGGAGAAGGAGAAGGAGGTCAGGAAGTAGCAGGAGGGCGAGAAGGAGCAGGAGCTGAACAAGGAGCAGGAGGTGGACAAGGAGCAGGAGATGGACAAGGAGCAGGAGGTGGACAAGGAACAGGAGGAGGAAAAGAAGCAACAGGTGGAGAACGAGCAGGTGGCGGAAAAGGACCAGGAGGGCGAGAAAGAGAAGGATTTGGAGAAGAAGCAGGAGGAGGAGCAGCAGCAGGAGGAGAAGAAAGAGCAGGAGGTGTAGATGGAGCAGGAGGGCGAGAAGGAGCAGGAGGAAAAGAAGGAGCAGGAGTGCAGAAGGAGCAGGAGAAGAAGAAACAGCAGGAGGTGGAGAAGGCGCAAGAAGAGGAGAAGGAGCAGGAGGTGGAGATGGAGCAGGAGGTGGCGATGGAGCAGTAGGAGGAGAAGGAGCAGGAGGAGCAGGAGCAGCAGTGCAGAAGGAGCAGGAGGAGGAGAAGGAGCAGGAGGAGGAGAAGGAGCAGGAGTGCAGAAGGAGCAGGAGAAGAAGAAAGAGCAGGAGGTGGAGAAGGCGCAAGAAGAGGAGAAGGAGCAGGAGGTGGAGAAGGAGCATGAGGTGGGGAAGGAGCAGAGGTAGGAGAAGGAGCAGGAGTTGGAAATAGAGCAGGAGGTGGAGAAAGAGCAGGAGGTGGAGAAGGAGCAGGAGGGAGAAAATCAGCAGGAGGAAGACAAGGAGCAGGAGGTGGAGAAGGAGCAGTAGGAGGAGAAGGAGGAGAAGAAGGAGCAGGAGGTGGAGAAGGAGCGGGAGGTGGAGAAGGAGCAGGCGGAGGAGAACGAGCAGGAGGAGGAGAAGGAGCAGGAGTGCAGAAGGAGCAGGAGAAGAAGAAAGAGCAGGAGGTGGAGAAGGCGCAAGAAGAGGGGACGGAGCAGGAGGTGGAGAAGGAGCAGTGGTTGGGGAAGCAGCAGGGGAAGGAGAAGGAGCAGGAGGTGGAGAAGGAGCAGGAGGGAGAAAAGGAGCAGGAGGAAGACAAGGAGCAGGAGGTGGAGAAGGAGCAGCAGGAGGAGAAGGAGGAGAAGAAGGAGCAGGAGGTGGTGAATGAGCAGCAGTGGAGAAGGAGCAGGAGGTGGAGAAGGAGCAGGAGGAGGAGAAGGAGAAGGAGGAGGAGATGGAGCAGGAGGAGGAGAAGGATCAGGAGGAAGAGGAGGAGGAGGAGCAGGAGGTGGAGATGGAGCAGGAGGAGGAGAAGGAGCAGGAGGTGGAGATGAAGCAGGAGTGGAGAAGTAGCAGGAGAAGAAGAAGGAGCAGGAGGAGGACTAGCAGCAGAAGGAGGAGAAGGAGCAGAAGGTGGAGAAGGCACAAGATGAGGAGATGGAGCAGGAGGTGGAGAAGAAGCAATCGGTCGAGAAGGAGCAGGAGGCGGAGAAGGACCAGAAGGGGGATTAGGAGAAGGAGTTGGAGAAGAAGCTGGAGGAGGAGCATGAGCAGGAGGTTAAGAAGGAGCAGGAGGTGGAGAAGGAGCAGGAGGTGGAGAAGGAGCAGGAGGTAGAGAAGAAGCAGGAGTGCAGAAGGAGCAGGAGAAGAACAAACTGCATGAGGTGGAGAAGGCGCAGGTGGTGGAGAAGTAGCAGGCGGGAGAAAAGGAGCAGGAGGAAGACAAGGAGCAGGAGGTGGAAAAGGAGCAGGAGGGGGAGAAGGAGGAGAAGGAGCAGGAGGTGGTGAATGAGCAGGAGTGGAGAAGGAGCAGGAGGTGGAGTAGGAGCAGGAGGAGGAGAAGGAGAAGGATGAGGAGAAGGAGCAGGAGGGAGAAAAGGAACAGGAGGAAGACAAGGAGCAGGAGGTGGAGAAGGAGCAGGAGGAGGAGAAGAAGGAGCAGGAGATGGTGAATGAGCAGGAATGGAGAAGGAGCAGGTGGTGGAGAAGGAGCAGGAGGGCAGGAAGTAGCAGGAGGGCGAGAAGGATCAGGAGGTGAACAAGGAGCAGGAGGTGGACAAGGAGCAGGAGATGGACAAGGAGCAGGAGGTGGACAAGGAACAGGAGGAGGAGAAGAAGCAACAGGAGGAGAACGAGCAGGTGGCGGAAAAGGACCAGGAGGGCGAGAAAGAGAAGGATTTGGAGAAGAAGCAGGAGGAGGTGCAGTCGCAGGAGGAGAAGAAAGAGCAGGAGGTGTAGATGGAGCAGGAGGGCGAGAAGGAGCAGGAGGGCGAGAAGGAGCAGGAGGGCGAGAAGGAGCTGGAGGACGAGATGGAGCAGGAGGGCGAGATGGAGCACTCGGTGGAAAAGGAGCAGGAGTGGATACGGAACAGGAGGTGGATAATGAGCAGGAGGTGGACATGGAGACGGAGGTGGACAAGGAGCAGGAGGTAGATAAGGAGAAGGAGGTGGACAAGCAGCAGGAGGAGGAGAAGGAGATGGAGGAGGAGAAGGTCGTGGAGGAGGATCAGGAGGAGGAAAAGGAACAGGAGGTGGAGAAGAAGCAGGAGGAGGAGAAGGAGCAGGAGGAGGAGAAGGATCAGGAGGAGGAGAAGGAGCAGGAGAAGAAGAAGTAGCAGGAGGAGGAGAAGGAGATGGAGGAGGAGAAGGAGGTTGAGAAGGAGCAGGAGGAAGAGAGGGAACAGGAGGTGGAAAAGAAGCAATAGGCGGAGAAGGTGCATGAGGTGGAAAAGGAGCATTAGGTGGAGAAGGAGCAGGAGGGAGACATGGAGCTGGAGGTGAAGAAGGAGCAGGTGGAGGAGCAGGAGGAGGAGCAGGAGGCGGAGAAGGAGCAGAAGGTGGAGAACGAGCAGGAGGGAGAAACGGAGCAGGAGGAAGACAAGAACCAGGAGGTGGAGAAGCAGCAGGAGGAGGAGAAGGAGGAGAAGAAGGAGCAGGAGGTGGTGAATGAGCAGAAATGGAGAAGGAGCAGGAGGTGGAGAAGGAGCAGGAGGGCAGGAAGGAGCAGGAGGGCGTGAAGGAGCTGGAGGACGAGAAGGAGCAGGAGGGCGAGAAGGAGCACTAGGTGGACAAGGAGCAGGAGGTGCACAAGGAGCAGGAGGTGGACAAGGATCATGAGATGGACACAGAGCAGGAGGTGCACAATGCGAAGGAGGTGGACAAGGAGCAGGAGGTGGACAAGGAGCAGGAGGTGGACAAGGAGCAGGAGGAGGAGAGGGAACAGGAGGTGGAGAAAAAGCAATAGGTGGAGAAGAACTAGGAGGCGGAGAAGGACCAGGAGGGGGAGTAGCAGAAGGAGTTTGAGAAGAAGCAGGAGGAGGAGCAGGAGCAGGAGGAGAAGAAGGAGCAGGAGGTGGAGAAGGAGCAGGAGGTGGAGAAGGAGCAGGAGGAGGAGAAGGAGCAGGAGTGCAGAAGGAGCAGGAGAAGAAGAAACAGCAGGAGGTGGAGAAGGCGCAAGAAGAGGAGAAGGAGCAGGAGGTGGAGATGGAGCAGGAGGTGGAGAAGTAGCAGGAGGTGGAGAAGTAGCAGGCGGGAGAAAAGGAGCAGGAGGTGGAGAAGGAGCAGGAGGAGGAGAAGGAGGAGAAGAAGGAGCAGGAGGTGGTGAATGAGCAGGAGTGGAGAACGAGCAGGAGGTGGAGTAGGAGCAGGAAGAGGAGAAGGAGAAGGAGCAGGAGAAGGAGCACGAGGAGGAGAAGGAGCAGGAGGGAGAAAAGGAGTAGGAGGAAGACAAGGAGCAGGAGGTGGAGAAGGAGCAGGATGAGGAGAAGGAGGAGAAGAAGGAGCAGGCGGTGGTGAATGAGGAGGAATGGAGAAGGAGCAGGAGGTGGAGAAGGAGCAGGAGGTGGACAAGGAGCAGGAGGTGGACAAGGAACAGGAGGAGGAGAAGAAGCAACAGGTGGAGAACGAGCAGGTGGCGGAAAAGGACCATGAGGGCGAGTATGAGAAGGATTTGGAGAAGAAGCAGGAGGAGGAGCAGGAGCAGGAGGTGGAGAAGGAGCAGGAGGTGGAGAAGGAGCAGGAGGCCGAGAAGGAGCAGGAGGGCGAGAAGGAGCAGGAGGGCGAGAAGGAGCTGGAGGACGAGATGGAGCAGGAGGGCGAGATGGAGCACAAGGTGGACAAGGAGCAGGAGGTGTACAATGAGCAGGAGGTGGACAAGGATCAGGAGTTGGATAAGGAGCAGGAGGTGGATAATGAGCAGGAGGTGGACATGGAGACGGAGGTGGACAAGAAGCAGGAGGTAGATAATGAGAAGTAGGTGGACAAGGAGCAGGAGGAGGAGAAGGAGATGGAGGAGGAGAAGGACGTGGAGAAGGATCAGGAGGAGGAGAAGGAACAGGAGGAGGAGAAGGAGCAGGAGGTGGAGAAGGAGCAGGAGGTGGGGAAGGAGCAGGGGAAGGAGATGGAGCAGGAGGTGGAGAATGAGCAGGAGGTGCAGAAGGAGCAGGAGGACGAGATGGAGCAGGAGGGCGAGATGGAGCACTAGGTGGACAAGGAGCAGGAGGTGTACAATGAGCAGGAGGTGGACAAGGATCAGGAGGTGGACACGGAGCAGGAGGTGGACAATGAGCAGGAGGTGGACATGGAGCCGGAGGTGGACAAGGAGCAGGAGGTAGATAAGGAGTAGGAGGTGGACAAGGAGCAGGAGGAGGAGAAGGAGATGGAGGAGGAGAAGGACGTGGAGAAGGATCAGGAGGAGGAGAAGGAACAGGAGGTGGAGTAGAAGCAGGAGGAGGAGAAGGAGCAGGAGGATGAGAAGGAGCAGGAGGAGGAAAAGTAGGTGGAGGAGGAGAAGGAGGTGGAGAAGGAGTAGGAGGAAGAGAAGGAACAGGAGGTGGAAAAGAAGCAGTAGGTGGAGAAGGAGCAGGAGGGAGACATGGAGCAGGAGGTGGAGAAGGAGCAGGAGAAAGAGGTGAAGAAGTAGCAGCAGGAGCAGAAGAAGCAGCAGGAGGAGAAGTATCAGCAAGAGGAGACGGAGCAGGAGCGGGAGAAGGAGCAGAAGCGGGCGTAGGAGCAGGAGCGGGAGAAGGAGCATGAAGTTGAGAAGGAGCAGGAGGAGGAGGTTGAGCAAAAGTGGAGAAGGAGCACGAGTTGGAGAATGAAGAGGAGGTGGAGAAGGAGCAGGAGGAGGAGAAGGAGCATGAGGAGGAGAAGGAGCAGGAGGAGGAGAAGGAGCAGGAGAAGAATAAGTAGCAGGAGGAGGAGAAGAAGGTGGAGGAGGAACAGGAGGTGGAAAAGAAGCAATAGGTGGAGAAGGAGCAGCAGGCGGAGAAGGAGCAGGTGGAGGAGAAGGAGGAGGAGCAGTTGGCGGAGAAGGTGCAGGAGGTGGAAAAGGAGCAGTAGGTGGAGAAGGAGCAGGAGGGAGACATGGAGCAGGAGGTGGAGAAGGAGCAGGTGGAGGAGAAGGAGGAGGAGCAGGAGGCGGAGAAGGAGCAGGAGGTGGAAAAGGAGCAGGAGGTCGAGAAGGAGCAGGAGGGCGAGATGGAGCAGGAGGGCGAGAAGGCGCAGGAGTGGACAAGGCGCAGGAGATGTCCAAGCAGCAGGAGGAGGAGCAGGAGGAGGAGGAGGAGCCGGAGAAGGAGCAGGAGAAGGAAAAGGAGCAGGATGAGGAGAAGGAGCAGGAGTGGAGAAGGAGCAGGAGAAGAAGAAGGAACAGGAGGAGGAGAAGGAGAAGGAGGAGGAGAAGGAGCAGGAGGTGGAGATGGCGCAAGATGAGGAGATGGAGCAGGAGGTGGAGAAGGAGGAGGAGGTCGAGAAGGAGCAGGAGGTGAAGAAGGAGCAGGAGGGAGAAAAGGAGCAGGAGGAAGACAAGAAGCAGGAGGTGGAGAATGAGCAGGAGGAGGAGAAGGAGGAGAAGAAGGAGCAGGAGGTGGTGAATGAGCAGAAATGGAGAAGGAGCAGGAGGTGGACAAGGAATAGGAGGGCAGGAAGGAGCAGGAGGGCGTGAAGGAGCTGGAGGACGAGAAGGAGCAGGAAGGCGAGAAGGAGCACTATGTGGACAAGGAGCAGGAGGTGCACAAGGAGCAGGAGGTGGACAAGGATCAGGAGATGGACACAGAGCAGGAGGTGGACAATGAGAAGGAGGTGGGGAAGGAGCAGGAGAAGGAGCAGGAGAAGAAGAAACAGCAGGAAGTGGAGAAGGCGCAAGAAGAGGAGAAGGAGCAGGAGGTGGAGATGGAGCAGGAGGTGGCGAAGGAGCAGTAGGAGGAGAAGGAGCAGGAGGAGGAGAAGGAGCAGGAGTGCAGAAGGAGCAGGAGGAGGAGATGGAGCAGGAGGAGGAGAAGGAGCAGGAGTGCAGAAGGAGCAGGAGGAGGAGAAGGAGCAGGAGGAGGAGAAGGAGCAGGAGTGCAGAAGGAGCAGGAGAAGAAGAAACAGCAGGAGGTGGAGAAGGCGCAAGAAGAGGAGAAGGAGCAGGAGGTGGAGATGGAGCAGGAGGTGGAGAAGGAGCAGGAGGAGGAGAAGGAGCAGGAGTGCAGAAGGAGCAGGAGAAGAAGAAACAGCAGGAGGTGGAGAAGGCGCAAGAAGAGGAGAAGGAGCAGGAGGTGGAGATGGAGCAGGAGGTGGAGAAGTAGCAGGAGGTGGAGAAGTAGCAGGCGGGAGAAAAGGAGCAGGAGGTGGAGAAGGAGCAGGAGGAGGAGAAGGAGGAGAAGAAGGAGCAGGAGGTGGTGAATGAGCAGGAGTGGAGAACGAGCAGGAGGTGGAGTAGGAGCAGGAAGAGGAGAAGGAGAAGGAGCAGGAGAAGGAGCACGAGGAGGAGAAGGAGCAGGAGGGAGAAAAGGAGTAGGAGGAAGACAAGGAGCAGGAGGTGGAGAAGGAGCAGGATGAGGAGAAGGAGGAGAAGAAGGAGCAGGCGGTGGTGAATGAGGAGGAATGGAGAAGGAGCAGGAGGTGGAGAAGGAGCAGGAGGTGGACAAGGAGCAGGAGGTGGACAAGGAACAGGAGGAGGAGAAGAAGCAACAGGTGGAGAACGAGCAGGTGGCGGAAAAGGACCATGAGGGCGAGTATGAGAAGGATTTGGAGAAGAAGCAGGAGGAGGAGCAGGAGCAGGAGGTGGAGAAGGAGCAGGAGGTGGAGAAGGAGCAGGAGGCCGAGAAGGAGCAGGAGGGCGAGAAGGAGCAGGAGGGCGAGAAGGAGCTGGAGGACGAGATGGAGCAGGAGGGCGAGATGGAGCACAAGGTGGACAAGGAGCAGGAGGTGTACAATGAGCAGGAGGTGGACAAGGATCAGGAGTTGGATAAGGAGCAGGAGGTGGATAATGAGCAGGAGGTGGACATGGAGACGGAGGTGGACAAGAAGCAGGAGGTAGATAATGAGAAGTAGGTGGACAAGGAGCAGGAGGAGGAGAAGGAGATGGAGGAGGAGAAGGACGTGGAGAAGGATCAGGAGGAGGAGAAGGAACAGGAGGAGGAGAAGGAGCAGGAGGTGGAGAAGGAGCAGGAGGTGGGGAAGGAGCAGGGGAAGGAGATGGAGCAGGAGGTGGAGAATGAGCAGGAGGTGCAGAAGGAGCAGGAGGACGAGATGGAGCAGGAGGGCGAGATGGAGCACTAGGTGGACAAGGAGCAGGAGGTGTACAATGAGCAGGAGGTGGACAAGGATCAGGAGGTGGACACGGAGCAGGAGGTGGACAATGAGCAGGAGGTGGACATGGAGCCGGAGGTGGACAAGGAGCAGGAGGTAGATAAGGAGTAGGAGGTGGACAAGGAGCAGGAGGAGGAGAAGGAGATGGAGGAGGAGAAGGACGTGGAGAAGGATCAGGAGGAGGAGAAGGAACAGGAGGTGGAGTAGAAGCAGGAGGAGGAGAAGGAGCAGGAGGATGAGAAGGAGCAGGAGGAGGAAAAGTAGGTGGAGGAGGAGAAGGAGGTGGAGAAGGAGTAGGAGGAAGAGAAGGAACAGGAGGTGGAAAAGAAGCAGTAGGTGGAGAAGGAGCAGGAGGGAGACATGGAGCAGGAGGTGGAGAAGGAGCAGGAGAAAGAGGTGAAGAAGTAGCAGCAGGAGCAGAAGAAGCAGCAGGAGGAGAAGTATCAGCAAGAGGAGACGGAGCAGGAGCGGGAGAAGGAGCAGAAGCGGGCGTAGGAGCAGGAGCGGGAGAAGGAGCATGAAGTTGAGAAGGAGCAAGAGGAGGAGGTTGAGCAAAAGTGGAGAAGGAGCACGAGTTGGAGAATGAAGAGGAGGTGGAGAAGGAGCAGGAGGAGGAGAAGGAGCATGAGGAGGAGAAGGAGCAGGAGGAGGAGAAGGAGCAGGAGAAGAATAAGTAGCAGGAGGAGGAGAAGAAGGTGGAGGAGGAACAGGAGGTGGAAAAGAAGCAATAGGTGGAGAAGGAGCAGCAGGCGGAGAAGGAGCAGGTGGAGGAGAAGGAGGAGGAGCAGTTGGCGGAGAAGGTGCAGGAGGTGGAAAAGGAGCAGTAGGTGGAGAAGGAGCAGGAGGGAGACATGGAGCAGGAGGTGGAGAAGGAGCAGGTGGAGGAGAAGGAGGAGGAGCAGGAGGCGGAGAAGGAGCAGGAGGTGGAAAAGGAGCAGGAGGTCGAGAAGGAGCAGGAGGGCGAGATGGAGCAGGAGGGCGAGAAGGCGCAGGAGTGGACAAGGCGCAGGAGATGTCCAAGCAGCAGGAGGAGGAGCAGGAGGAGGAGGAGGAGCCGGAGAAGGAGCAGGAGAAGGAAAAGGAGCAGGATGAGGAGAAGGAGCAGGAGTGGAGAAGGAGCAGGAGAAGAAGAAGGAACAGGAGGAGGAGAAGGAGAAGGAGGAGGAGAAGGAGCAGGAGGTGGAGATGGCGCAAGATGAGGAGATGGAGCAGGAGGTGGAGAAGGAGGAGGAGGTCGAGAAGGAGCAGGAGGTGGAGAAGGAGCAGGAGGGAGAAAAGGAGCAGGAGGAAGACAAGAAGCAGGAGGTGGAGAATGAGCAGGAGGAGGAGAAGGAGGAGAAGAAGGAGCAGGAGGTGGTGAATGAGCAGAAATGGAGAAGGAGCAGGAGGTGGACAAGGAATAGGAGGGCAGGAAGGAGCAGGAGGGCGTGAAGGAGCTGGAGGACGAGAAGGAGCAGGAAGGCGAGAAGGAGCACTATGTGGACAAGGAGCAGGAGGTGCACAAGGAGCAGGAGGTGGACAAGGATCAGGAGATGGACACAGAGCAGGAGGTGGACAATGAGAAGGAGGTGGGGAAGGAGCAGGAGAAGGAGCAGGAGAAGAAGAAACAGCAGGAAGTGGAGAAGGCGCAAGAAGAGGAGAAGGAGCAGGAGGTGGAGATGGAGCAGGAGGTGGCGAAGGAGCAGTAGGAGGAGAAGGAGCAGGAGGAGGAGAAGGAGCAGGAGTGCAGAAGGAGCAGGAGGAGGAGATGGAGCAGGAGGAGGAGAAGGAGCAGGAGTGCAGAAGGAGCAGGAGGAGGAGAAGGAGCAGGAGGAGGAGAAGGAACAGGAGTGCAGAAGGAGCAGGAGGAGGAGAAGGAGCAGGAGGAGGAGAAGGAGCAGGAGTGCAGAAGGAGCAGGAGAAGAAGTAAGAGCATAAGGTGGAGTAGGCGCAAGAAGAGGAGAAGGAGCAGGAGGAGGAGAAGGAGCAGGAGGTGGGGAAGGAGCAGGGGAAGGAGAAGGAGCAGGAGTTGGAGATAGAGCAGGCGGTGGAGAAAGAGCAGGAGGTGGAGAAGGAGCAGGAGGGAGAAAATCAGCAGCAGGAAGACAAGGAGCAGGAGGTGGAGAAGGAGCAGCAGGAGGAGAAGGAGGAGAAGAAGGAGCAGAAGGAGCAGGTGGTGGAGAAGTAGCAGGCGGGAGAAAAGGAGCAGGAGGAAGACAAGGAGCAGGAGGTGGAAAAGGAGCAGGAGGGGGAGAAGGAGGAGAAGGAGCAGTAGGTGGTGAATGAGCAGGAGTGGAGAAGGAGCAGGAGGTGGAGTAGGAGCAGGAGGAGGAGAAGGAGAAGGAGGAGGAGAAGGAGCAGGAGGGAGAAATGGAACAGGAGGAAGACAAGGAGCAGGAGGTGGAGAAGGAGCAGGAGGAGGAGAAGAAGGAGCAGGAGACGTTGAATGAGCAGGAATGGAGAAGGAGCAGGTGGTGGAGAAGGAGAAGGAGGTCAGGAAGTAGCAGGAGGGCGAGAAGGAGCAGGAGCTGAACAAGGAGCAGGAGGTGGACAAGGAGCAGGAGATGGACAAGGAGCAGGAGGTGGACAAGGAACAGGAGGAGGAAAAGAAGCAACAGGTGGAGAACGAGCAGGTGGCGGAAAAGGACCAGGAGGGCGAGAAAGAGAAGGATTTGGAGAAGAAGCAGGAGGAGGAGCAGCAGCAGGAGGAGAAGAAAGAGCAGGAGGTGTAGATGGAGCAGGAGGGCGAGAAGGAGCAGGAGGAAAAGAAGGAGCAGGAGTGCAGAAGGAGCAGGAGAAGAAGAAACAGCAGGAGGTGGAGAAGGCGCAAGAAGAGGAGAAGGAGCAGGAGGTGGAGATGGAGCAGGAGGTGGCGATGGAGCAGTAGGAGGAGAAGGAGCAGGAGGAGCAGGAGCAGCAGTGCAGAAGGAGCAGGAGGAGGAGAAGGAGCAGGAGGAGGAGAAGGAGCAGGAGTGCAGAAGGAGCAGGAGAAGAAGAAAGAGCAGGAGGTGGAGAAGGCGCAAGAAGAGGAGAAGGAGCAGGAGGTGGAGAAGGAGCATGAGGTGGGGAAGGAGCAGAGGTAGGAGAAGGAGCAGGAGTTGGAAATAGAGCAGGAGGTGGAGAAAGAGCAGGAGGTGGAGAAGGAGCAGGAGGGAGAAAATCAGCAGGAGGAAGACAAGGAGCAGGAGGTGGAGAAGGAGCAGTAGGAGGAGAAGGAGGAGAAGAAGGAGCAGGAGGTGGAGAAGGAGCGGGAGGTGGAGAAGGAGCAGGCGGAGGAGAACGAGCAGGAGGAGGAGAAGGAGCAGGAGTGCAGAAGGAGCAGGAGAAGAAGAAAGAGCAGGAGGTGGAGAAGGCGCAAGAAGAGGGGACGGAGCAGGAGGTGGAGAAGGAGCAGTGGTTGGGGAAGCAGCAGGGGAAGGAGAAGGAGCAGGAGGTGGAGAAGGAGCAGGAGGGAGAAAAGGAGCAGGAGGAAGACAAGGAGCAGGAGGTGGAGAAGGAGCAGCAGGAGGAGAAGGAGGAGAAGAAGGAGCAGGAGGTGGTGAATGAGCAGCAGTGGAGAAGGAGCAGGAGGTGGAGAAGGAGCAGGAGGAGGAGAAGGAGAAGGAGGAGGAGATGGAGCAGGAGGAGGAGAAGGATCAGGAGGAAGAGGAGGAGGAGGAGCAGGAGGTGGAGATGGAGCAGGAGGAGGAGAAGGAGCAGGAGGTGGAGATGAAGCAGGAGTGGAGAAGTAGCAGGAGAAGAAGAAGGAGCAGGAGGAGGACTAGCAGCAGAAGGAGGAGAAGGAGCAGAAGGTGGAGAAGGCACAAGATGAGGAGATGGAGCAGGAGGTGGAGAAGAAGCAATCGGTCGAGAAGGAGCAGGAGGCGGAGAAGGACCAGAAGGGGGATTAGGAGAAGGAGTTGGAGAAGAAGCTGGAGGAGGAGCATGAGCAGGAGGTTAAGAAGGAGCAGGAGGTGGAGAAGGAGCAGGAGGTGGAGAAGGAGCAGGAGGTAGAGAAGAAGCAGGAGTGCAGAAGGAGCAGGAGAAGAACAAACTGCATGAGGTGGAGAAGGCGCAGGTGGTGGAGAAGTAGCAGGCGGGAGAAAAGGAGCAGGAGGAAGACAAGGAGCAGGAGGTGGAAAAGGAGCAGGAGGGGGAGAAGGAGGAGAAGGAGCAGGAGGTGGTGAATGAGCAGGAGTGGAGAAGGAGCAGGAGGTGGAGTAGGAGCAGGAGGAGGAGAAGGAGAAGGAGGAGGAGAAGGAGCAGGAGGGAGAAAAGGAACAGGAGGAAGACAAGGAGCAGGAGGTGGAGAAGGAGCAGGAGGAGGAGAAGAAGGAGCAGGAGATGGTGAATGAGCAGGAATGGAGAAGGAGCAGGTGGTGGAGAAGGAGCAGGAGGGCAGGAAGTAGCAGGAGGGCGAGAAGGATCAGGAGGTGAACAAGGAGCAGGAGGTGGACAAGGAGCAGGAGATGGACAAGGAGCAGGAGGTGGACAAGGAACAGGAGGAGGAGAAGAAGCAACAGGAGGAGAACGAGCAGGTGGCGGAAAAGGACCAGGAGGGCGAGAAAGAGAAGGATTTGGAGAAGAAGCAGGAGGAGGTGCAGTCGCAGGAGGAGAAGAAAGAGCAGGAGGTGTAGATGGAGCAGGAGGGCGAGAAGGAGCAGGAGGGCGAGAAGGAGCAGGAGGGCGAGAAGGAGCTGGAGGACGAGATGGAGCAGGAGGGCGAGATGGAGCACTCGGTGGAAAAGGAGCAGGAGTGGATACGGAACAGGAGGTGGATAATGAGCAGGAGGTGGACATGGAGACGGAGGTGGACAAGGAGCAGGAGGTAGATAAGGAGAAGGAGGTGGACAAGCAGCAGGAGGAGGAGAAGGAGATGGAGGAGGAGAAGGTCGTGGAGAAGGATCAGGAGGAGGAAAAGGAACAGGAGGTGGAGAAGAAGCAGGAGGAGGAGAAGGAGCAGGAGGAGGAGAAGGATCAGGAGGAGGAGAAGGAGCAGGAGAAGAAGAAGTAGCAGGAGGAGGAGAAGGAGATGGAGGAGGAGAAGGAGGTTGAGAAGGAGCAGGAGGAAGAGAGGGAACAGGAGGTGGAAAAGAAGCAATAGGCGGAGAAGGTGCATGAGGTGGAAAAGGAGCATTAGGTGGAGAAGGAGCAGGAGGGAGACATGGAGCTGGAGGTGAAGAAGGAGCAGGTGGAGGAGCAGGAGGAGGAGCAGGAGGCGGAGAAGGAGCAGAAGGTGGAGAACGAGCAGGAGGGAGAAACGGAGCAGAAGGAAGACAAGAACCAGGAGGTGGAGAAGCAGCAGGAGGAGGAGAAGGAGGAGAAGAAGGAGCAGGAGGTGGTGAATGAGCAGAAATGGAGAAGGAGCAGGAGGTGGAGAAGGAGCAGGAGGGCAGGAAGGAGCAGGAGGGCGTGAAGGAGCTGGAGGACGAGAAGGAGCAGGAGGGCGAGAAGGAGCACTAGGTGGACAAGGAGCAGGAGGTGCACAAGGAGCAGGAGGTGGACAAGGATCATGAGATGGACACAGAGCAGGAGGTGCACAATGCGAAGGAGGTGGACAAGGAGCAGGAGGTGGACAAGGAGCAGGAGGTGGACAAGGAGCAGGAGGAGGAGAGGGAACAGGAGGTGGAGAAAAAGCAATAGGTGGAGAAGAACTAGGAGGCGGAGAAGGACCAGGAGGGGGAGTAGCAGAAGGAGTTTGAGAAGAAGCAGGAGGAGGAGCAGGAGCAGGAGGAGAAGAAGGAGCAGGAGGTGGAGAAGGAGCAGGAGGTGGAGAAGGAGCAGGAGGAGGAGAAGGAGCAGGAGTGCAGAAGGAGCAGGAGAAGAAGAAACAGCAGGAGGTGGAGAAGGCGCAAGAAGAGGAGAAGGAGCAGGAGGTGGAGATGGAGCAGGAGGTGGAGAAGTAGCAGGAGGTGGAGAAGTAGCAGGCGGGAGAAAAGGAGCAGGAGGTGGAGAAGGAGCAGGAGGAGGAGAAGGAGGAGAAGAAGGAGCAGGAGGTGGTGAATGAGCAGGAGTGGAGAACGAGCAGGAGGTGGAGTAGGAGCAGGAAGAGGAGAAGGAGAAGGAGCAGGAGAAGGAGCACGAGGAGGAGAAGGAGCAGGAGGGAGAAAAGGAGTAGGAGGAAGACAAGGAGCAGGAGGTGGAGAAGGAGCAGGATGAGGAGAAGGAGGAGAAGAAGGAGCAGGCGGTGGTGAATGAGGAGGAATGGAGAAGGAGCAGGAGGTGGAGAAGGAGCAGGAGGTGGACAAGGAGCAGGAGGTGGACAAGGAACAGGAGGAGGAGAAGAAGCAACAGGTGGAGAACGAGCAGGTGGCGGAAAAGGACCATGAGGGCGAGTATGAGAAGGATTTGGAGAAGAAGCAGGAGGAGGAGCAGGAGCAGGAGGTGGAGAAGGAGCAGGAGGTGGAGAAGGAGCAGGAGGCCGAGAAGGAGCAGGAGGGCGAGAAGGAGCAGGAGGGCGAGAAGGAGCTGGAGGACGAGATGGAGCAGGAGGGCGAGATGGAGCACAAGGTGGACAAGGAGCAGGAGGTGTACAATGAGCAGGAGGTGGACAAGGATCAGGAGTTGGATAAGGAGCAGGAGGTGGATAATGAGCAGGAGGTGGACATGGAGACGGAGGTGGACAAGAAGCAGGAGGTAGATAATGAGAAGTAGGTGGACAAGGAGCAGGAGGAGGAGAAGGAGATGGAGGAGGAGAAGGACGTGGAGAAGGATCAGGAGGAGGAGAAGGAACAGGAGGAGGAGAAGGAGCAGGAGGTGGAGAAGGAGCAGGAGGTGGGGAAGGAGCAGGGGAAGGAGATGGAGCAGGAGGTGGAGAATGAGCAGGAGGTGCAGAAGGAGCAGGAGGACGAGATGGAGCAGGAGGGCGAGATGGAGCACTAGGTGGACAAGGAGCAGGAGGTGTACAATGAGCAGGAGGTGGACAAGGATCAGGAGGTGGACACGGAGCAGGAGGTGGACAATGAGCAGGAGGTGGACATGGAGCCGGAGGTGGACAAGGAGCAGGAGGTAGATAAGGAGTAGGAGGTGGACAAGGAGCAGGAGGAGGAGAAGGAGATGGAGGAGGAGAAGGACGTGGAGAAGGATCAGGAGGAGGAGAAGGAACAGGAGGTGGAGTAGAAGCAGGAGGAGGAGAAGGAGCAGGAGGATGAGAAGGAGCAGGAGGAGGAAAAGTAGGTGGAGGAGGAGAAGGAGGTGGAGAAGGAGTAGGAGGAAGAGAAGGAACAGGAGGTGGAAAAGAAGCAGTAGGTGGAGAAGGAGCAGGAGGGAGACATGGAGCAGGAGGTGGAGAAGGAGCAGGAGAAAGAGGTGAAGAAGTAGCAGCAGGAGCAGAAGAAGCAGCAGGAGGAGAAGTATCAGCAAGAGGAGACGGAGCAGGAGCGGGAGAAGGAGCAGAAGCGGGCGTAGGAGCAGGAGCGGGAGAAGGAGCATGAAGTTGAGAAGGAGCAAGAGGAGGAGGTTGAGCAAAAGTGGAGAAGGAGCACGAGTTGGAGAATGAAGAGGAGGTGGAGAAGGAGCAGGAGGAGGAGAAGGAGCATGAGGAGGAGAAGGAGCAGGAGGAGGAGAAGGAGCAGGAGAAGAATAAGTAGCAGGAGGAGGAGAAGAAGGTGGAGGAGGAACAGGAGGTGGAAAAGAAGCAATAGGTGGAGAAGGAGCAGCAGGCGGAGAAGGAGCAGGTGGAGGAGAAGGAGGAGGAGCAGTTGGCGGAGAAGGTGCAGGAGGTGGAAAAGGAGCAGTAGGTGGAGAAGGAGCAGGAGGGAGACATGGAGCAGGAGGTGGAGAAGGAGCAGGTGGAGGAGAAGGAGGAGGAGCAGGAGGCGGAGAAGGAGCAGGAGGTGGAAAAGGAGCAGGAGGTCGAGAAGGAGCAGGAGGGCGAGATGGAGCAGGAGGGCGAGAAGGCGCAGGAGTGGACAAGGCGCAGGAGATGTCCAAGCAGCAGGAGGAGGAGCAGGAGGAGGAGGAGGAGCCGGAGAAGGAGCAGGAGAAGGAAAAGGAGCAGGATGAGGAGAAGGAGCAGGAGTGGAGAAGGAGCAGGAGAAGAAGAAGGAACAGGAGGAGGAGAAGGAGAAGGAGGAGGAGAAGGAGCAGGAGGTGGAGATGGCGCAAGATGAGGAGATGGAGCAGGAGGTGGAGAAGGAGGAGGAGGTCGAGAAGGAGCAGGAGGTGGAGAAGGAGCAGGAGGGAGAAAAGGAGCAGGAGGAAGACAAGAAGCAGGAGGTGGAGAATGAGCAGGAGGAGGAGAAGGAGGAGAAGAAGGAGCAGGAGGTGGTGAATGAGCAGAAATGGAGAAGGAGCAGGAGGTGGACAAGGAATAGGAGGGCAGGAAGGAGCAGGAGGGCGTGAAGGAGCTGGAGGACGAGAAGGAGCAGGAAGGCGAGAAGGAGCACTATGTGGACAAGGAGCAGGAGGTGCACAAGGAGCAGGAGGTGGACAAGGATCAGGAGATGGACACAGAGCAGGAGGTGGACAATGAGAAGGAGGTGGGGAAGGAGCAGGAGAAGGAGCAGGAGAAGAAGAAACAGCAGGAAGTGGAGAAGGCGCAAGAAGAGGAGAAGGAGCAGGAGGTGGAGATGGAGCAGGAGGTGGCGAAGGAGCAGTAGGAGGAGAAGGAGCAGGAGGAGGAGAAGGAGCAGGAGTGCAGAAGGAGCAGGAGGAGGAGATGGAGCAGGAGGAGGAGAAGGAGCAGGAGTGCAGAAGGAGCAGGAGGAGGAGAAGGAGCAGGAGGAGGAGAAGGAACAGGAGTGCAGAAGGAGCAGGAGGAGGAGAAGGAGCAGGAGGAGGAGAAGGAGCAGGAGTGCAGAAGGAGCAGGAGAAGAAGTAAGAGCAGGAGGTGGAGTAGGCGCAAGAAGAGGAGAAGGAGCAGGAGGAGGAGAAGGAGCAGGAGGTGGGGAAGGAGCAGGGGAAGGAGAAGGAGCAGGAGTTGGAGATAGAGCAGGCGGTGGAGAAAGAGCAGGAGGTGGAGAAGGAGCAGGAGGGAGAAAATCAGCAGCAGGAAGACAAGGAGCAGGAGGTGGAGAAGGAGCAGCAGGAGGAGAAGGAGGAGAAGAAGGAGCAGGAGGTGGTGAATGAGCAGGAGTGGAGAAGGAGCAGGAGGTGGAGAAGGAGCAGGAGGAGGAGAAGGAGAAGGAGGAGGAGAAGGAGCAGGAGGAGGAGAAGGAGCAGGAGGAAGAGGAGGAGTAGGAGCAGGAGGTGGAGATCGAGCAGGAGGAGGAGAAGGAGCAGGAGGTGGAGATGAAGCAGGAGTGGAGAAGGAGCAGGAGAAGTAGAAGCAGCGCGAGGAGATGTATGAGCAGGAGGAGGAGAAGGAGCAGGAGATGGAGAAGGCGGAAAATGAGGAGAAGGGGCAGGAGGTGGACAAGGAGCAGGTGGAGGAGAAGGAGGTGGAGGAGGAGAAGGAGGTGGAGACGGAGCAGGAGGAGGAGCAGGAACAGGAGGTGGAGAAGAAGCAATCGGTCGAGAAGGAGCAGGAGGCGGAGAAGGACCAGAAGGGGGAGTAGGAGAAGGAGTTGGAGAAGAAGCTGGAGGAGGAGCATGAACAGGAGGAGAAGAAGGAGCAGGAGGTGGAGAAGGAGCAGGAGGTGGAGAAGGAGCAGGAGGAGGAGAAGGAGCAGGAGGAGGAGAAGGAGCAGGAGTGCAGAAGGAGCAGGAGAAGAACAAACTGCATGAGGTGGAGAAGGCGCAAGAAGAGGAGAAGGAGCAGGAGGTGCAGATGGAGCAGGAGGTGGAGATGGAGCAGGAGGTGGAGAAGTAGCAGGCGGGAGAAAAGGAGCAGGAGGAAGACAAGGAGCAGGAGGTGGAAAAGGAGCAGTAGGGGGAGAAGGAGGAGAAGGAGCAGGAGGTGGTGAATGTGCAGGAGTGGAGAAGGAGCAGGAGGTGGAGTAGGAGCAGGAGGAGGAGAAGGAGAAGGAGGAGGAGAAGGAGCAGGAGGGAGAAAAGGAACAGGAGGAAGACAAGGAGCAGGAGGTGGAGAAGGAGCAGGAGGAGGAGAAGAAGGAGCAGGAGACGGTGAATGAGCAGGAATGGAGAAGGAGCAGGTGGTGGAGAAGGAGCAGGAGGGCAGGAAGTCGCAGGAGGGCGAGAAGGAGCAGGAGCTGAACAAGGAGCAGGAGGTGGACAAGGAGCAGGAGATGGACAAGGAGCAGGAGGTGGACAAGGAACAGGAGGAGGAGAAGAAGCAACAGGTGGAGAACGAGCAGGTGGCGGAAAAGGACCAGGAGGGCGAGAACGAGAAGGATTTGGAGAAGAAGCAGGAGGAGGAGCAGTAGCAGGAGGAGAAGAAAGAGCAGGAGGTGTAGATGGAGCGGGAGGGCGAGAAGGAGCAGGAGGAAAAGAAGGAGCAGGAGTGCAGAAGGAGCAGGAGAAGAAGAAACAGCAGGAGGTGGAGAAGGCGCAAGAAGAGGGGACGGAGCAGGAGGTGGAGAAGGAGCAGTGGTTGGGGAAGGAGCAGTGGAAGGAGAAGGAGCAGGAGGTGGAGAAGGAGCAGGAGGGAGAAAAGGAGCAGGAGGAAGACAAGGAGCAGGAGGTGGAGAAGGAGCAGCAGGAGGAGAAGGAGGAGAAGAAGGAGCAGGAGGTGGTGAATGAGCAGCAGTGGAGAAGGAGCAGGAGGTGGAGAAGGAGCAGGAGGAGGAGAAGGAGAAGGAGGAGGAGATGGAGCAGGAGCAGGAGAAGGATCAGGAGGAAGAGGAGGAGGAGGAGCAGGAGGTGGAGATGGAGCAGGAGGAGGAGAAGGAGCAGGAGGTGGAGATGAAGCAGGAGTGGAGAAGTAGCAGGAGAAGAAGAAGGAGCAGGAGGAGGACTAGCAGCAGAAGGAGGAGAAGGAGCAGAAGGTGGAGAAGGCAGAAGATGAGGAGATGGAGCAGGAGGTGGAGAAGAAGCAATCGGTCGAGAAGGAGCAGGAGGCGGAGAAGGAGCAGGAGGTGGAGAAGGAGCAGGAGGTGGAGAAGAAGCAGAAGGTGGAGAACGAGCAGGAGGGAGAAACGGAGCAGGAGGAAGACAAGAACCAGGAGGTGGAGAAGCAGCAGGAGGAGGAGAAGGAGGAGAAGAAGGAGCAGGAGGTGGTGAATGAGCAGAAATGGAGAAGGAGCAGGAGGTGGAGAAGGAGCAGGAGGGCAGGAAGGAGCAGGAGGCCGTGAAGGAGCTGGAGGACGAGAAGGAGCAGGAGGGCGAGAAGGAGCACGAGGTGGACAAGGAGCAGGAGGTGCACAAGGAGCAGGAGGTGGACAAGGATCATGAGATGGACACAGAGCAGGAGGTGCACAATGCGAAGGAGGTGGACAAGGAGCAGGAGGTGGACAAGGAGCAGGAGGTGGACAAGGAGCAGGAGGAGGAGAGGGAACAGGAGGTGGAGAAAAAGCAATAGGTGGAGAAGAACTAGGAGGCGGAGAAGGACCAGGAGGGGGAGTAGCAGAAGGAGTTTGAGAAGAAGCAGGAGGAGGAGCAGGAGCAGGAGGAGAAGAAGGAGCAGGAGGTGGAGAAGGAGCAGGAGGTGGAGAAGGAGCAGGAGGAGGAGAAGGAGCAGGAGTGCAGAAGGAGCAGGAGAAGAAGAAACAGCAGGAGGTGGAGAAGGCGCAAGAAGAGGAGAAGGAGCAGGAGGTGGAGATGGAGCAGGAGGTGGAGAAGTAGCAGGAGGTGGAGAAGTAGCAGGCGGGAGAAAAGGAGCAGGAGGTGGAGAAGGAGCAGGAGGAGGAGAAGGAGGAGAAGAAGGAGCAGGAGGTGGTGAATGAGCAGGAGTGGAGAACGAGCAGGAGGTGGAGTAGGAGCAGGAAGAGGAGAAGGAGAAGGAGCAGGAGAAGGAGCACGAGGAGGAGAAGGAGCAGGAGGGAGAAAAGGAGTAGGAGGAAGACAAGGAGCAGGAGGTGGAGAAGGAGCAGGATGAGGAGAAGGAGGAGAAGAAGGAGCAGGAGGTGGTGAATGAGGAGGAATGGAGAAGGAGCAGGAGGTGGAGAAGGAGCAGGAGGTGGACAAGGAGCAGGAGGTGGACAAGGAACAGGAGGAGGAGAAGAAGCAACAGGTGGAGAACGAGCAGGTGGCGGAAAAGGACCATGAGGGCGAGTATGAGAAGGATTTGGAGAAGAAGCAGGAGGAGGAGCAGGAGCAGGAGGTGGAGAAGGAGCAGGAGGTGGAGAAGGAGCAGGAGGCCGAGAAGGAGCAGGAGGGCGAGAAGGAGCAGGAGGGCGAGAAGGAGCTGGAGGACGAGATGGAGCAGGAGGGCGAGAAGGAGCAGGAGGGCGAGAAGGAGCTGGAGGACGAGATGGAGCAGGAGGGCGAGATGGAGCACAAGGTGGACAAGGAGCAGGAGGTGTACAATGAGCAGGAGGTGGACAAGGATCAGGAGTTGGATAAGGAGCAGGAGGTGGATAATGAGCAGGAGGTGGACATGGAGACGGAGGTGGACAAGAAGCAGGAGGTAGATAATGAGAAGTAGGTGGACAAGGAGCAGGAGGAGGACTAGCAGCAGAAGGAGGAGAAGGAGCAGAAGGTGGAGAAGGCACAAGATGAGGAGATGGAGCAGGAGGTGGAGAAGAAGCAATCGGTCGAGAAGGAGCAGGAGGCGGAGAAGGACCAGAAGGGGGATTAGGAGAAGGAGTTGGAGAAGAAGCTGGAGGAGGAGCATGAGCAGGAGGTTAAGAAGGAGCAGGAGGTGGAGAAGGAGCAGGAGGTGGAGAAGGAGCAGGAGGTGGAGAAGAAGCAGGAGTGCAGAAGGAGCAGGAGAAGAACAAACTGCATGAGGTGGAGAAGGCGCAGGTGGTGGAGAAGTAGCAGGCGGGAGAAAAGGAGCAGGAGGAAGACAAGGAGCAGGAGGTGGAAAAGGAGCAGGAGGGGGAGAAGGAGGAGAAGGAGCAGGAGGTGGTGAATGAGCAGGAGTGGAGAAGGAGCAGGAGGTGGAGTAGGAGCAGGAGGAGGAGAAGGAGAAGGAGGAGGAGAAGGAGCAGGAGGGAGAAAAGGAACAGGAGGAAGACAAGGAGCAGGAGGTGGAGAAGGAGCAGGAGGAGGAGAAGAAGGAGCAGGAGATGGTGAATGAGCAGGAATGGAGAAGGAGCAGGTGGTGGAGAAGGAGCAGGAGGGCAGGAAGTAGCAGGAGGGCGAGAAGGATCAGGAGGTGAACAAGGAGCAGGAGGTGGACAAGGAGCAGGAGATGGACAAGGAGCAGGAGGTGGACAAGGAACAGGAGGAGGAGAAGAAGCAACAGGAGGAGAACGAGCAGGTGGCGGAAAAGGACCAGGAGGGCGAGAAAGAGAAGGATTTGGAGAAGAAGCAGGAGGAGGTGCAGTCGCAGGAGGAGAAGAAAGAGCAGGAGGTGTAGATGGAGCAGGAGGGCGAGAAGGAGCAGGAGGGCGAGAAGGAGCAGGAGGGCGAGAAGGAGCTGGAGGACGAGATGGAGCAGGAGGGCGAGATGGAGCACTCGGTGGAAAAGGAGCAGGATTGGATACGGAACAGGAGGTGGATAATGAGCAGGAGGTGGACATGGAGACGGAGGTGGACAAGGAGCAGGAGGTAGATAAGGAGAAGGAGGTGGACAAGCAGCAGGAGGAGGAGAAGGAGATGGAGGAGGAGAAGGTCGTGGAGAAGGATCAGGAGGAGGAAAAGGAACAGGAGGTGGAGAAGAAGCAGGAGGAGGAGAAGGAGCAGGAGGAGGAGAAGGATCAGGAGGATGAGAAGGAGTAGGAGAAGAAGAAGTAGCAGGAGGAGGAGAAGGAGATGGAGGAGGAGAAGGAGGTTGAGAAGGAGCAGGAGGAAGAGAGGGAACAGGACGTGGAAAAGAAGCAATAGGCGGAGAAGGTGCATGAGGTGGAAAAGGAGCATTAGGTGGAGAAGGAGCAGGAGGGAGACATGGAGCTGGAGGTGAAGAAGGAGCAGGTGGAGGAGCAGGAGGAGGAGCAGGAGGCGGAGAAGGAGCAGAAGGTGGAGAACGAGCAGGAGGGAGAAACGGAGCAGGAGGAAGACAAGAACCAGGAGGTGGAGAAGCAGCAGGAGGAGGAGAAGGAGGAGAAGAAGGAGCAGGAGGTGGTGAATGAGCAGAAATGGAGAAGGAGCAGGAGGTGGAGAAGGAGCAGGAGGGCAGGAAGGAGCAGGAGGCCGTGAAGGAGCTGGAGGACGAGAAGGAGCAGGAGGGCGAGAAGGAGCACGAGGTGGACAAGGAGCAGGAGGTGCACAAGGAGCAGGAGGTGGACAAGGATCATGAGATGGACACAGAGCAGGAGGTGCACAATGCGAAGGAGGTGGACAAGGAGCAGGAGGTGGACAAGGAGCAGGAGGTGGACAAGGAGCAGGAGGAGGAGAGGGAACAGGAGGTGGAGAAAAAGCAATAGGTGGAGAAGAACTAGGAGGCGGAGAAGGACCAGGAGGGGGAGTAGCAGAAGGAGTTTGAGAAGAAGCAGGAGGAGGAGCAGGAGCAGGAGGAGAAGAAGGAGCAGGAGGTGGAGAAGGAGCAGGAGGTGGAGAAGGAGCAGGAGGAGGAGAAGGAGCAGGAGTGCAGAAGGAGCAGGAGAAGAAGAAACAGCAGGAGGTGGAGAAGGCGCAAGAAGAGGAGAAGGAGCAGGAGGTGGAGATGGAGCAGGAGGTGGAGAAGTAGCAGGAGGTGGAGAAGTAGCAGGCGGGAGAAAAGGAGCAGGAGGTGGAGAAGGAGCAGGAGGAGGAGAAGGAGGAGAAGAAGGAGCAGGAGGTGGTGAATGAGCAGGAGTGGAGAACGAGCAGGAGGTGGAGTAGGAGCAGGAAGAGGAGAAGGAGAAGGAGCAGGAGAAGGAGCACGAGGAGGAGAAGGAGCAGGAGGGAGAAAAGGAGTAGGAGGAAGACAAGGAGCAGGAGGTGGAGAAGGAGCAGGATGAGGAGAAGGAGGAGAAGAAGGAGCAGGAGGTGGTGAATGAGGAGGAATGGAGAAGGAGCAGGAGGTGGAGAAGGAGCAGGAGGTGGACAAGGAGCACGAGGTGGACAAGGAACAGAAGGAGGAGAAGAAGCAACAGGTGGAGAACGAGCAGGTGGCGGAAAAGGACCATGAGGGCGAGTATGAGAAGGATTTGGAGAAGAAGCAGGAGGAGGAGCAGGAGCAGGAGGTGGAGAAGGAGCAGGAGGTGGAGAAGGAGCAGGAGGCCGAGAAGGAGCAGGAGGGCGAGAAGGAGCAGGAGGGCGAGAAGGAGCTGGAGGACGAGATGGAGCAGGAGGGCGAGAAGGAGCAGGAGGGCGAGAAGGAGCTGGAGGACGAGATGGAGCAGGAGGGCGAGATGGAGCACAAGGTGGACAAGGAGCAGGAGGTGTACAATGAGCAGGAGGTGGACAAGGATCAGGAGTTGGATAAGGAGCAGGAGGTGGATAATGAGCAGGAGGTGGACATGGAGACGGAGGTGGACAAGAAGCAGGAGGTAGATAATGAGAAGTAGGTGGACAAGGAGCAGGAGGAGGAGAAGGAGATGGAGGAGGAGAAGGACGTGGAGAAGGATCAGGAGGAGGAGAAGGAACAGGAGGAGGAGAAGGAGCAGGAGGTGGAGAAGGAGCAGGAGGTGGGGAAGGAGCAGGGGAAGGAGATGGAGCAGGAGGTGGAGAATGAGCAGGAGGTGCAGAAGGAGCAGGAGGACGAGATGGAGCAGGAGGGCGAGATGGAGCACTAGGTGGACAAGGAGCAGGAGGTGTACAATGAGCAGGAGGTGGACAAGGATCAGGAGGTGGACACGGAGCAGGAGGTGGACAATGAGCAGGAGGTGGACATGGAGCCGGAGGTGGACAAGGAGCAGGAGGTAGATAAGGAGCAGGAGGTGCACATGGAGCCGGAGGTGGACAAGGAGCAGGAGGAGGAGAAGGAGATGGAGGAGGAGAAGGACGTGGAGAAGGATCAGGAGGAGGAGAAGGAACAGGAGGTGGAGTAGAAGCAGGAGGAGGAGAAGGAGCAGGAGGATGAGAAGGAGCAGGAAGAGGAAAAGTAGGTGGAGGAGGAGAAGGAGGTGGAGAAGGAGTAGGAGGAAGAGAAGGAACAGGAGGTGGAAAAGAAGCAGTAGGTGGAGAAGGAGCAGGAGGGAGACATGGAGCAGGAGGTGGAGAAGGAGCAGGAGAAAGAGGTGAAGAAGTAGCAGCAGGAGCAGAAGAAGCAGCAGGAGGAGAAGTATCAGCAAGAGGAGACGGAGCAGGAGCGGGAGAAGGAGCAGAAGCGGGCGTAGGAGCAGGAGCGGGAGAAGGAGCATGAAGTTGAGAAGGAGCAGGAGGAGGAGGTTGAGCAAAAGTGGAGAAGGAGCACGAGTTGGAGAATGAAGAGGAGGTGGAGAAGGAGCAGGAGGAGGAGAAGGAGCATGAGGAGGAGAAGGAGCAGGAGGAGGAGAAGGAGCAGGAGAAGAATAAGTAGCAGGAGGAGGAGAAGAAGGTGGAGGAGGAACAGGAGGTGGAAAAGAAGCAATAGGTGGAGAAGGAGCAGCAGGCGGAGAAGGAGCAGGTGGAGGAGAAGGAGGAGGAGCAGTTGGCGGAGAAGGTGCAGGAGGTGGAAAAGGAGCAGTAGGTGGAGAAGGCGCAGGAGTGGACAAGGCACAGGAGATGTACAAGCAGCAGGAGGAGGAGCAGGAGGAGGAGGAGGAGCCGGAGAAGGAGCAGGAGAAGGAAAAGGAGCAGGATGAGGAGAAGGAGCAGGAGTGGAGAAGGAGCAGGAGAAGAAGAAGGAACAGGAGGAGGAGAAGGAGAAGGAGGAGGAGAAGGAGCAGGAGGTGGAGATGGCGCAAGATGAGGAAATGGAGCAGGAGGTGGAGAAGGAGGAGGAGGTCGAGAAGGAGCAGGAGGTGGAGAAGGAGCAGGAGGGAGAAAAGGAGCAGGAGGAAGACAAGAAGCAGGAGGTGGAGAATGAGCAGGAGGAGGAGAAGGAGGAGAAGAAGGAGCAGGAGGTGGTGAATGAGCAGAAATGGAGAAGGAGCAGGAGGTGGACAAGGAATAGGAGGGCAGGAAGGAGCAGGAGGGCGTGAAGGAGCTGGAGGACGAGAAGGAGCAGGAAGGCGAGAAGGAGCACTATGTGGACAAGGAGCAGGAGGTGCACAAGGAGCAGGAGGTGGACAAGGATCAGGAGATGGACACAGAGCAGGAGGTGGACAATGAGAAGGAGGTGGGGAAGGAGCAGGAGAAGGAGCAGGAGAAGAAGAAACAGCAGGAAGTGGAGAAGGCGCAAGAAGAGGAGAAGGAGCAGGAGGTGGAGATGGAGCAGGAGGTGGCGAAGGAGCAGTAGGAGGAGAAGGAGCAGGAGGAGGAGAAGGAGCAGGAGTGCAGAAGGAGCAGGAGGAGGAGATGGAGCAGGAGGAGGAGAAGGAGCAGGAGTGCAGAAGGAGCAGGAGGAGGAGAAGGAGCAGGAGGAGGAGAAGGAACAGGAGTGCAGAAGGAGCAGGAGGAGGAGAAGGAGCAGGAGGAGGAGAAGGAGCAGGAGTGCAGAAGGAGCAGGAGAAGTAGTAAGAGCAGGAGGTGGAGTAGGCGCAAGAAGAGGAGAAGGAGCAGGAGGAGGAGAAGGAGCAGGAGGTGGGGAAGGAGCAGGGGAAGGAGAAGGAGCAGGAGTTGGAGATAGAGCAGGAGGTGGAGAAAGAGCAGGAGGTGGAGAAGGAGCAGGAGGGAGAAAATCAGCAGCAGGAAGACAAGGAGCAGGAGGTGGAGAAGGAGCAGCAGGAGGAGAAGGAGGAGAAGAAGGAGCAGGAGGTGGTGAATGAGCAGGAGTGGAGAAGGAGCAGGAGGTGGAGAAGGAGCAGGAGGAGGAGAAGGAGAAGGAGGAGGAGAAGGAGCAGGAGGAGGAGAAGCAGCAGGAGGAAGAGGAGGAGTAGGAGCAGGAGGTGGAGATCGAGCAGGAGGAGGAGAAGGAGCAGGAGGTGGAGATGAAGCAGGAGTGGAGAAGGAGCAGGAGAAGTATAAGCAGCGCGAGGAGATGTATGAGCAGGAGGAGGAGAAGGAGCAGGAGATGGAGAAGGCGGAAAATGAGGAGAAGGGGCAGGAGGTGGAGAATGAGCAGGAGGTGGAGAAGGAGCAGGAGGTGGACAAGGAGCAGGTGGAGGAGAAGGAGGTGGAGGAGGAGAAGGAGGTGGAGACGGAGCAGGAGGAGGAGCAGGAACAGGAGGTGGAGAAGAAGCAATCGGTCGAGAAGGAGCAGGAGGCGGAGAAGGACCAGAAGGGGGAGTAGGAGAAGGAGTTGGAGAAGAAGCTGGAGGAGGAGCATGAGCAGGAGGAGAAGAAGGAGCAGGAGGTGGAGAAGGAGCAGGAGGTGGAGAAGGAGCAGGCGGAGGAGAAGGAGCAGGAGGAGGAGAAGGAGCAGGAGTGCAGAAGGAGCAGGAGAAGAACAAACTGCATGAGGTGGAGAAGGCGCAAGAAGAGGAGAAGGAGCAGGAGGTGCAGATGGAGCAGGAGGTGGAGATGGAGCAGGAGGTGGAGAAGTAGCAGGCGGGAGAAAAGGAGCAGGAGGAAGACAAGGAGCAGGAGTTGGAAAAGGAGCAGTAGGGGGAGAAGGAGGAGAAGGAGCAGGAGGTGGTGAATGAGCAGGAGTGGAGAAGGAGCAGGAGGTGGAGGAGGAGCAGGAGGAGGAGAAGGAGAAGGAGGAGGAGAAGGAGCAGGAGGGAGAAAAGGAACAGGATGAAGACAAGGAGCAGTAGGTGGAGAAGGAGCAGGAGGAGGAGAAGAAGGAGCAGGAGACGGTGAATGAGCAGGAATGGAGAAGGAGCAGGTGGTGGAGAAGGAGCAGGAGGGCAGGAAGTCGCAGGAGGGCGAGAAGGAGCAGGAGCTGAACAAGGAGCAGGAGGTGGACAAGGAGCAGGAGATGGACAAGGAGCAGGAGGTGGACAAGGAACAGGAGGAGGAGAAGAAGCAACAGGTGGAGAACGAGCAGGTGGCGGAAAAGGACCAGGAGGGCGAGAACGAGAAGGATTTGGAGAAGAAGCAGGAGGAGGAGCAGTAGCAGGAGGAGAAGAAAGAGCAGGAGGTGTAGATGGAACGGGAGGGCGAGAAGGAGCAGGAGGAAAAGAAGGAGCAGGAGGTGGAGAAGGCGCAAGAAGAGGAGAAGGAGCAGGAGGTGGAGATGGAGCAGGAGGTGGCGAAGGAGCAGTAGGAGGAGAAGGAGCAGGAGGAGGAGAAGGAGCAGGAGTGCAGAAGGAGCAGGAGGAGGAGAAGGAGCAGGAGGAGGAGAAGGAGCAGGAGTGCAGAAGGAGCAGGAGAAGAAGAAAGAGCAGGAGGTGGAGAAGGCGCAAGAAGAGGAGAAGGAGCAGGAGGTGGAGAAGGAGCATGAGGTGGGGAAGGAGCAGGGGAAGGAGAAGGAGCAGGAGTTGGAGATAGAGCAGGAGGTGGAGAAAGAGCAGGAGGTGGAGAAGGAGCAGGAGGGAGAAAATCAGCAGGAGGAAGACAAGGAGCAGGAGGTGGAGAAGGAGCAGCAGGAGGAGAAGGAGGAGAAGAAGGAGCAGGAGGTGGTGAATGAGTAGGAGTGGAGAAGGAGCAGGAGGTGGTGAATGAGCAGATGTGGAGAAAGAGCAGGAGGTGGAGAAGGAGCAGGAGGAGGAGAAGGAGAAGGAGGAGGAGATGGAGCAGGAGGAGGAGAAGGAGCAGGAGGAGGAGAAGGAGCAGGAGGTGGAGATGAAGCAGGAGTGGAGAAGGAGCAGGATAAGAAGAAGGAGCAGGATGAGGACTAGCAGCAGAAGGAGGAGAAGGAGCAGAAGGTGGAGAAGGCACATGATGAGGAGAAGGAGCAGGAGAAGAAGAAGTAGCAGGAGGAGGAGAAGGAGATGGAGGAGGAGAAGGAGGTTGAGAAGGAGCAGGAGGAAGAGAGGTAACAGGAGGTGGAAAAGAAGCAATAGGCGGAGAAGGTGCAGGAGGTGAAAAAGGAGCAGTAGGTGGAGAAGGAGCAGGAGGGAGACATGGAGCTGGAGGTGAAGAAGGAGCAGGTGGAGGAGCAGGAGGACGAGCAGGAGGCGGAGAAGGAGCAGGAGGTGGAGAACGAGCAGGAGGGAGAAACGGAGCAGGAGGAAGACCAGAACCAGGAGGTGGAGAAGCAGCAGGAGGAGGAGAAGGAGGAGAAGAAGGAGCAGGAGGTGGTGAATGAGCAGAAATGGAGAAGGAGCAGGAGGTGGAGAAGGAGCAGGAGGGCAGGAAGGAGCAGGAGGGCGTGAAGGAGCTGGAGGACGAGAAGGAGCAGGAGGGCGAGAAGGAGCACTAGGTGGACAAGGAGCACGAGGTGCACAAGGAGCAGGAGGTGGACAAGGATCATGAGATGGACACAGAGCAGGAGGTGCACAATGCGAAGGAGGTGGACAAGGAGCAGGAGGTGGATAAGGAGCAGGAGGTGGACAAGGAGCAGGAGGAGGAGAGGGAACAGGAGGTGGAGAAAAAGCAATAGGTGGAGAAGAACTAGGAGGCGGAGAAGGACCAGGAGGGGGAGTAGCACAAGGAGTTTGAGAAGAAGCAGGAGGAGGAGCAGGAGCAGGAGGAGAAGAAGGAGCAGGAGTTGGAGAAGGAGCAGGAGGTGGAGAAGGAGCAGGAGGAGGAGAAGGAGCAGGAGGAGGAGAAGGAGCAGGAGTGTAGAAGGAGCAGGAGAAGAAGAAACAGCAGGATGTGGAGAAGGCGCAAGAAGAGGAGAAGGAGCAGGAGGTGGAGATGGAGCAGGAGGTGGAGAAGGAGCAGGAGGTGGAGAAGTAGCAGGCGGGAGAAATGGAGCAGGAGGTGGAGAAGGAGCAGGAGGAGGAGAAGGAGGAGAAGAAGGAGCAGGAGGTGGTGAATGAGCAGGAGTGGAGAACGAGCAGGAGGTGGAGTAGGAGCAGGAAGAGGAGAAGGTGAAGAAGCAGGAGAAGGAGCACGAGGAGGAGAAGGAGCAGGAGGGAGAAGAAGGAGCAGGAGGTTGACAAGGAGCAGGAGGTGGACAAGGAGCAGGATGAGGAGAAGAAGCAACAGGTGGAGAACGAGCAGGTGGCGGAAAAGGACCATGAGGGCGAGTATGAGAAGGATTTGGAGAAGAAGCAGGAGGAGGAGCAGGAGCAGGAGGTGGAGAAGGAGCAGGAGGTGGAGAAGGAGCAGGAGGCCGAGAAGAAGCAGGAGGGCGAGAAGGAGCAGGAGGGCGAGAAGGAGCTGGAGGACGAGATGGAGCAGGAGGGCGAGATGGAGCACTCGGTGGACAAGGAGCAGGAGGTGTCCAATGAGCAGGAGGTGGACAATGATCAGAAGTTGGATACGGAGCAGGAGGTGGATAATGAGCAGGAGGTGGACATGGAGACGGAGGTGGACAAGGAGCAGGAGGTAGATAATAGAAGTAGGTGGACAAGGAGCAGGAGGAGGAGAAGGAGATGGAGGAGGAGAAGGACGTGGAGAAGGATCAGAAGGAGGAGAAGGAACAGGAGGAGGAGAAGGAGCAGGAGGTGGAGAAGGAGCAGGAGGTGGGGAAGGAGCAGGGGAAGGAGATGGAGCAGGAGGTGGAGAATGAGCAGGAGGTGCAGAAGGAGCAGGAGGACGAGATGGAGCAGGAGGGCGAGATGGAGCACTAGGTGGACAAGGAGCAGGAGGTGTACAATGAGCAGGAGGTGGACAAGGATCAGGAGGTGGACACGGAGCAGGAGGTGGACAATGAGCAGGAGGTGGACATGGAGCCGGAGGTGGACAAGGAGCTGGAGGTAGATAAGGAGTAGGTGGTGGACAAGGAGCAGGAGGAGGAGAAGGAGATGGAGGAGGAGAAGGACGTGGAGAAGGATCAGGAGGAGGAGAAGGAACAGGAGGTGGAGTAGAAGCAGGAGGAGGAGAAGGAGCAGGAGGATGAGAAGGAGCAGGAGGAGGAGAAGGAGCAGGAGAAGAAGAAGTAGCAGGAGGAGGAGAAGGAGGTGGAGGAGGAGAAGGAGGTGGAGAAGGAGTAGGAGGAAGAGAAGGAACAGGAGGTGGAAAAGAACCAGTAGGTGGAGAAGGAGCAGGAGGGAGATATGGAGCAGGAGGTGGAGAAGGAGCAGGAGAAAGAGGTGAAGAAGTAGCAGCAGGAGCACAAGAAGCAGCATGAGGAGAAGTAGCAGCAAGAGTAGACGGAGCAGGAGCGGGAGAAGGAGCAGAAGCGGGAGTAGGAGCAGGAGCGGGAGAAGGAGCATGAAGTTGAGAAGGAGCAGGAGGAGGAGGTTGAGCAAAAGTGGAGAAGGAGCACGAGTTGGAGACTGAAGAGGAGGTGGAGAATGAGCAGGAGGAGGAGAAGGAGCAGGAGGAGGAGAAGGAGCAGGAGGAGGAGAAGGAGCAGGAGAAGAATAAGTAGCAGGAGGAGGAGAAGAAGGTGGAGGAGGAACAGGAGGTGGAAAAGAAGCAATAGGTGGAGAAGGAGCAGCAGGCGGAGAAGGAGCAGGTGGAGGAGAAGGAGGAGGAGCAGTTGGCGGAGAAGGTGCAGGAGGTGGAAAAGGAGCAGGAGGGCAGGAAGGAGCTGGAGGGCGTGAAGGAGCTGGAGGACGAGAAGGAGCAGGAAGGCGCGAAGGAGCACTATGTGGACAAGGAGCAGGAGGTGCACAAGGAGCAGGAGGTGGACAAGGATCAGGAGATGGACACAGAGCAGGAGGTGGACAATGAGAAGGAGGTGGGGAAGGAGCAGGAGAAGGAGAAGGAGCGGGAGATGGAGATGGAGCAGGAGGTGGAGAAGGAGCCGGAGGTTGAGAAGGAGCAGAAGGGAGACAAGGAGCAGGAGGGAGTCAAAGAGCAGTTGGTGGAGAAGGAGCAGGAGGAGGAGAAGGAGGAGAAGAAGGAGCAGGAGGTGGTGAATGAGCAGGAGTCGAGAAGGAGCAGGAGGTGGACAAAGAGCATAGAATCATAGAATCATAGAAGTTACAACATGGAAACAGGCCCTTCGGCCCAACATGTCCATGTCGCCCAGTTTATACCACTAAGCTAGTCCCAATTGCCTGCACTTGGCCCATATCCCTCGATACCCATCTTCCCCATGTAACTGTCCAAATGCTTTTTAAAAGACAAAATTGTACCCGCCTCTACTACTGCCTCTGGCAGCTCGTTCCAGACACTCACCACCCTTTGAGTGAAAAAATTGCCCCTCTGGATCCTTTTGTATCTCTCCCCTCTCACCTTAAATCTGTGCCCCCTCGTTATAGACTCCCCTACCTTTGGGAAAAGATTTTGACTATCGACCTTATCTATGCCCCTCATTATTTTATAGACTTCCATAAGATCACCCCTTAACCTCCTACTCTCCAGGGAATAAAGTCCCAGTCTGTCTAACCTCTCCCTGTAAGTCAAACCATCAAGTCCCGGTAGCATCCTAGTAAATCTTTTCTGCACTCTTTCTAGTTTAATAATATCCTTTCTATAATAGGGTGACCAGAACTGTACACAGTACTCCAAGTGTGGCCTCACCAATGCCCTGTACAACTTCAACAAGACATCCCAACTCCTGCATTCAATGTTCTGACCAATGAAACCAAGCATGCTGAATGCCTTCTTCACCACCCTATCCACCTGTGACTCCACTTTCAAGGAGCTATGAATCTGTACTCCTAGATCTCTTTGTTCTATAACTCTCCCCAACGCCCTACCATTAACGGATTAGGTCCTGGCCCGATTCGATCTACCAAAATGCATCACCTCACATTTATCTAAATTAAACTCCATCTGCCGTTCATCGGCCCACTGGCCCAATTTATCAAGATCCCGTTGCAATCCTAGATAACCTTCTTCACTGTCCACAATGCCACCTCCTGCTCCTTCTTCTATAACTTCTCCTCCTCCTGCTCCATCTCCACCTCCTGCTCCTTCTCCACATCTTGCTCCTTCTCCACCTCCTGCTCCTACTACTCCTCCTGCTCCTACTCCTCCTCCTGCTCCTTCTTCTTCTCCTGCTCCTTCTCCACTCCTGCTCCATCCTCACATGCTGCTCCTTCTCCTCCTTCTGCTCCTTCTCCTCCTCCTGCTCCTTCTCCAATTCCTGCTCCTTCTCATCCTCCTCCTCCTCATCCTCGTCCTCCAGCTTCTTCTCCAACTCCTTCTCCTACTTCCCCTGCTGGTCCTTCTCCGCCTCCTGCTTCTTCTCCACCTATTGCTTCTTTTCCACCTCCTGTTCCTTCTCTTCCTCCTGCTCCTTCTCCACCTCCTCCTCCTCCTCCACCTCCTTCTCCTCCTCCTGCTACTTCTTCTTCTCCTGCTCCTACTCCTCCTCCTGCTCCTTCTTCCTCTCCTGCTTCTTCTCCACCTCCTCCTACTCCTCCACCTCCTTCTCCTCCTCCTGCTACTTCTTCTTCTCCTGCTCCTACTCCTCCTCCTGCTACTTCTCCTCCTCCTGCTCCTTGTCCACCTCCGGCTCCATGTCCACCTCCTGCTCATTGTCCACCTCCTGCTCCGTGTCCACCTCCATCTCCTTCTCCTCCTCCTGCTCCTTGTCCACCTCCTGATCATTGTACACCTCCTGCTCCTTGTCCACCTAGTGCTCCTTCTCGCCCTCCTGCTCCATCTCGTCCTCCAGCTCCTTCTCGCCCTACTGCTCCTTATCGACCTCCTGCTCCTACTCGCCCTCCTGGTCCTTCTCGGCCTCCTGCTCGTTCTCCACCTGTTGCTTCTTCTCCACCTCCTGTTCCTTCTCCTCCTCCTGCTCCTTCTCCACCTCATTCTCCTCCTCCTCCTCCTTCTCCTCCTCCTGTTCCATGTCCACCTCCTGCTCCATGTCCACCTCCTGCTCCTTGTCCACCTCCTGCTCCTTGTCCAATACCTGTATGTGGATGGCCCGACTACAGAGGGGGCAAAACTTGACCTCCTCTTGGGAAATAAGGAAGGGCAGGTGACAGATGTGTTAGTGAGGGATCATTTTGGGACCAGTGATCATAATTCCATTAGTTTTAAGATAGCTATGGAGAAGGATAGGTCTGGCCCAAAAGTTAAAATTCTAAATTGGGGAAAGGCCAATTTTGATGGTATTAGACAGGAACTTTCAGAAGTTGATTGGGAGAGTCTGTTGGCAGGCAAAGGGACGTCTGGTAAGTGGGAGGCTTTCAAAAGTGTGTTAACCAGGGTTCAGTGTAAGCACATTCCTTATAAAGTGAAGGGCAAGGCTGGTAGAAGTAGGGAACCTTGGATGACTCGGGAGATTGAGACACTAGTCAAAAATAAGAAGGAGGCATATGACATGCATAGGCAGCTGGGATCAAGTGGATCCCTTGAAGAGTATAGAGATTGCCGGAGTAGAGTTAAGAGAGAAATCAGGAGGGCAAAAAGGGGATATGAGATTGCTTTGGCAGATCAGGCAAAGGTGAATCCAAAGAGCTTCTACAAATACATAAAGGGCAAAAGGGTAACTAGGGAGAGAGTAGGGCCTCTTAAGGATCAACAAGGTCATCTATGTGCGGAACCACAAGAGATGGGTGAGATTCTGAATGAATATTTCACATCGGTATTTACGGTTGAGAAAGGCATGGATGTTAGGGAACTTGGGGAAATAAATAGTGATGTCTTGAGGAGTGTACATATTACAGAGAGGGAGGTGCTGGAAGTCTTAACGCGCATCAAGGTAGATAAATCTCCGGGACCTGATGAAATGTATCCCAGGACGTTATGGGAGGTTAGGGAGGAAATTGCGGGTCCCCTAGCAGAGATATTTGAATCATCCACCGCTACAGGTGAGGTGCCTGAAGATTGGAGGGTAGCAAATGTTGTGCCTTTGTTTAAGAAGGGCGGCAGGGAAAAGCCTGGGAACTACAGACCAGTGAGCCTGACATCTGTAGTGGGTAAGTTGTTAGAGGGTATTCTGAGGGACAGAATCTACAGGCATTTGGAGAGGCAGGGACTAATTAGGAACAGTCAGAATGGTTTTGTGAGAGGAAAATCATGTCTCACGAATTTGATTGAGTTTTTTGAAGGGGTAACCAAGAAGATAGATGAGGGCTGTGCAGTAGACGTGGTCTACATGGACTTCAGCAAAGCATTTGACAAGGTACCGCATGGTCGGTTGTTACATAAGGTTAAATCTCATGGGATCCAATGTGAGGTAGCCAATTGGATACAAAATTGGCTTGACGACAGAAGACAGAGGGTGGTTGTCGAGGGTTGTTTTTCAAACTGGATGCCTGTGTCCAGCGGTGTGCCTCAGGGATCGGTGCTGGGTCCGCTGTTATTTGTTATTTATATTAATGATTTGGATGAGAATTTAGGAGGCATGGTTAGTAAGTTTGCAGATGACACCAAGATTGGTGGCATTGTCGACAGTGAAGAAGGTTATCTAGGATTGCAACGGGATCTTGATAAATTGGGCCAGTGGGCCGATGAATGGCAGATGGAGTTTAATTTAGATAAATGTGAGGTGATGCATTTTGGTAGATCGAATCGGGCCAGGACCTACTCCGTTAATGGTAGGGCGTTGGGGAGAGTTATAGAACAAAGAGATCTAGGAGTACAGATTCATAGCTCCTTGAAAGTGGAGTCACAGGTGGATAGGGTGGTGAAGAAGGCATTCAGCATGCTTGGTTTCATTGGTCAGAACATTGAATGCAGGAGTTGGGATGTCTTGTTGAAGTTGTACAGGGCATTGGTGAGGCCACACTTGGAGTACTGTGTACAGTTCTGGTCACCCTATTATAGAAAGGATATTATTAAACTAGAAAGAGTGCAGAAAAGATTTACTAGGATGCTACCGGGACTTGATGGTTTGACTTACAGGGAGAGGTTAGACAGACTGGGCCTTTATTCCCTGGAGAGTAGGAGGTTAAGGGGTGATCTTATAGAAGTCTATAAAATAATGAGGGGCATAGGTAAGGTCGATAGTCAAAATCTTTTCCCAAAGGTAGGGGAGTCTATAACGAGGGGGCACAGATTTAAGGTGAGAGGGGAGAGATACAAAAGGATCCAGAGGGGCATTTTTTTCACTCAAAGGGTGGTGAGTGTCTGGAACGAGCTGCCAGTGGCAGTAGTAGAGGCGGGTACAATTTTGTCTTTTAAAAAGCATTTGGACAGTTACATGGGGAAGATGGGTATCGAGGGATATGGGCCAAGTGCAGGCAATTGGGACTAGCTTAGTGGTATAAACTGGGCGACATGGACATGTTGGGCCGAAGGGCCTGTTTCCATGTTGTAACTTCTATGATTCTATGATTCTATAAGGTGGAGAAGGAGCAGGAGAAGGAGAAGGAGCAGGAGGAGGAGAAGGAGCAGGATTGCAGAAGGAGCAGGAGAAGAAGAAACAGCAGGAGTTGGAGAAGGCGCAAGAAGAGGAGAAGGAGCAGGAGGTGGAGATGGAGCAGGAGGTGGAGAAGGAGCAGGAGGTGGAGAAGTAGCAGGCGGGAGAAAAGGAGCAGGAGGAAGACAAGGAGCAGGAGGTGGTGAAGGAGCAGGAGGAGGAGAAGGAGGAGAAGAAGGGGCTGGAGGTGGTGAATGAGCAGGAGTGGAGAAGGAGCAGGAGTTGGAGTAGGAGCAGGAGGAGGAGAAGGAAAAGGAGGAGGAGAAGGAGCACGAGGAGGAGAAGGAGCAGGAGGGAGAAAAGGAGCAGGAGGAAGACAAGGAGCAGGAGGTGGAGAAGGAGCAGGAGAAGGAGCAGGAGGGCAGGAAGTAGCAGGAGGGCGAGAAGGAGCAGGAGGTGATCAAGGAGCAGGAGGTGGACAAGGAGCAGGAGGTGGACAAGGAGCAGGAGGTGGACAAGGAACAGGAGGAGGAGATGAAGCAACAGGTGGAGAACGAGCAGGTGGCGGAAAAGGACCAGGAGGGCGAGTATGAGATGGATTTGGAGAAGAAGCAGGAGGAGGAGCAGGAGCAGGAGGAGAAGAAGGAGCAGGAGGTGGAGAAGGAGCAGGAGGTGGAGAAGGAGCAGGAGGGCGAGAAGGAGCAGGAGGGCGAGAAGGAGCTGGAGGACGAGATGGGGCAGGAGGGCGAGATGGAGCACAAGGTGGACAAGGAGCAGGAGGTGTACAATGAGCAGGACGTGGACAAGGATCAGGAGTTGGATACGGAGCAGGAGGTGGATAATGAGCAGGAGGTGGACATGTAGACGGAGGTGGACAAGGAGCAGGAGGTAGATAAGGAGAAGGAGGTGGACAAGGAGCAGGAGGAAGAGAAGGAGATGGAGGAGGAGAAGGTCGTGGAGAAGGATCAGGAGGAGGAGAAGGAACAGGAGGTGGAGAAGAAGCAGGAGGAGGAGCAGGAGCAGGAGGTGGAGAAGGAGCAGGAGGTGGAGAAGGAGCAGGAGGGCGAGATGGAGCACTAGGTGGACAAGGAGCAGGAGGTGTACAATGAGCAGGACGTGGACAAGGATCAGGAGTTGGATACGGAGCAGGAGGTGGATAATGAGCAGGAGGTGGACATGGAGACGGAGGTGGACAAGGAGCATGAGGTAGATAAGGAGAAGTAGGTGGACAAGGAGCAGGAGGAGGAGAAGGAGATGGAGGAGGAGCAGGACGTGGAGAAGGATCAGGAGGAGGAGAAGGAACATGAGGAGGAGAAGGAGCAGGAGGTGGAGAAGGAGCAGGAGCTGGAAAAGGAGCAGGAGGGCGAGATGGAGCAGGAGGAAGAGATGGAGCAGGAGGGCGAGATGGAGCACTAGGTGGACAAGGAGCAGGAGGTGTACAATGAGCAGGAGGTGGACAAGGATCAGGAGGTGGACACGGAGCAGGAGGTGGACAATGAGCAGGAGGTCGACATGGAGCCGGAGGTGGACAAGGAGCAGGAGGTAGATAAGGAGCAGGAGGTGGACAAGGAGCAGGAGGAGGAGAAGGAGATGGAGGAGGAGAAGGACGTGGAGAAGGATCAGGAGGTGGAGAAGGAGCAGGAGGAAGAGAAGGAACAGGAGGTGGAAAAGAAGCAGTAGGTGGAGAAGGAGCAGGAGGGAGACATGGAGCAGGAGGTGGAGAAGGAGCAGGAGAAAGAGGTGAAGAAGTAGCAGCAGGAGCAGAAGAAGCAGCAGGAGGAGAAGTAGCAGCAAGAGGAGATGGAGCAGGAGCGGGAGAAGGAGCAGAAGCGGGAGTGGGAGTCGGAGGTGGAGAAGGAGCAGGAGGAGGAGAAGGAGGAGAAGAAGGAGCAGGAGGTGGTGAATGAGCAGGAGAGGAGAAGGAGCAGGTGCTGGAGTAGGAGCAGGAGGAGGAGAAGGAGAAGGAGGAGGAGAAGGAGCACGAGGAGGAGAAGGAGCAGGAGTGAGAAAAGGAGCAGGAGGAAGACAAGGAGCAGGAGGTGGTGAATGAGCAGGATGGCAGGAAGTAGCAGGAGGGCGAGAAGGAGCAGGAGGTGGACAAGGAGCAGGAGGTGGACAAGGAGCAGGAGGTGGACAAGGAACAGGAGGAGAAGAAGAAGCAACAGGTGGAGAACGAGCAGGTGGCGGAAAAGGACCAGGAGGGCGAGGATGAGAAGGATTTGGAGAAGAAGCAGGAGGAGGAGCAGGAGCAGGAGGAGAAGAAGGAGCAGGAGGTGGAGAAGGAGCAGGAGGTGGAGAAGGAGCAGGAGGGCGAGAAGGAGCAGGAGGGCGAGAAGGAGCAGGAGGGCGAGAAGGAGCTGGAGGACGAGATGGAGCAGGAGGGCGAGATGGATCACTAGGTGGACAAGGAGCAGGAGGTGTACAATGAGCAGGAGGTGGACAATGATCAGGAGGTGGATACGGAGCAGGAGATGGATAATGAGCAGGAGGTGGACATGGAGACGGAGGTGGACAAGGAGCAGGAGGTAGATAAGGAGAAGGAGGTGGACAAGGAGCAGGAGGAGGAGAAGGAGATGGAGGAGGAGAAGGTCGTGGAGAAGGATCAGGAGGGGGAGAAGGAACAGGAGGTGGAGAAGAACCAGGAGGAGGAGCAGGAGCAGGAGGTGGAGAAGGAGCAGGAGGTGGAGATGGAGCAGGAGGGCGAGAAGGAGCAGGAGGGCGAGAAGGAGCAGGAGGGCGAGAAGGAGCTGGAGGACGAGATGGAAGTGTGTCCAGCTGCAGCTATTGTTTGACCGCTTGACGGCTCTGGATCTGCGGATGGACTCACTTTGGAGCATCCGCGATGCTGAGAAAGTCGTGGATAGCACGTTCAGTGAGTTGGTCACACCGCAGATAAAAATTACTGAGCGAGATAGTGAATGTGTGACCAACAGACAGAGGAAGAGTAGGAAGGCAGTGCAGGGGTCCCCTGCGGTCATCTCCCTCCAAAACAGGTATACCGTTTTGGATACTGTTGGGGGAGATAGCTCACCAGGGGAAGGTGGCAGTGGCCAGGTTCATGGCACCGTGGCTGGCTCTGCTGCACTGGAGGGCAGGAAAAAGAGTGGCAGAGCTATAGTGATAGGGGACTCGATTGTAAGGGGAATAGACAGGCGTTTCTGCGGATGCAACCGAGACTCCAGGATGGTATGTTGCCTCCCTGGTGCAAGGGTCAAGGATGTCTCGGAGCGGCTGCAGGACATTCTGGAGGGGGAGGGTGAACAGCCAGTTGTCGTGGTGCATATAGGCACCAACGATATCGGTAAAAAAACAGGATGAGGTCCTACAAGCTGAATTTAGGGAGTTAGGAGTTAAACTAAAGAGTAGGACCTCAAAGGTAGTAATCTCAGGATTGCTACCAGTGGAACGGGCTAGTCAGAGTAGGAATGACAGGATAGCTAAGATGAATACGTGGCTTGAGAGATGGTGCAAGAGGGAGGGATTCAAATTCCTGGGCCATTGGAACCGGTTCTGGGGGAGGTGGGACCAGTCCAAATTGGACGGTCTGCATCTGGGCAGGACTGGAACCAATGTCCTAGGGGGAGTGTTTGCCAGTGCTGTTGGGGAGGGTTTAAACTAATGTGGCAGGGGAATGGGAACCGATGCAGGAAGTCAGTGGGAAATAAAGTGGTGACAGAAACAAAAGGCAGTAAGGGAGAGTGTACAGAACATGACCGGACAGATGGTCTGAGAAAGCAGGGCAAAGACCAAGGGAAGTCTAGATTAAACTGCATTTATTTCAATGCAAGACGTCTGATGGGCAAGGCAGATGAACTCAGGGCATGGATGGGTACATGGGACTGGGATGTTATAGCTATTACTGAAACATGGCTAAGGGAGGGGCAGGACTGGCAGCTCAATGTTCCAGGGTACAGATGCTATAGGAAAGATAGAGCAGGAGGTAAGAGAGGAGGGGGAGTTGCGTTCTTGATTAGGGAGAACATCACGGCAGTAGTGAGAGGGGAGATATCCGAGGGTTCGCCCACTGAGTCTATATGGGTAGAACTGAAAAATAAGAAGGGAGAGATCACTTTGATAGGATTGTACGACAGACCACCAAATAGTCAACGGGAAATTGAGGAGCAAATATGTAAGGAGATTACAGACAGCTGCAAGAAAAATAGGGTGGTAATAGTAGGGGACTTTTACTTTCCCAACATTGACTGGGACAGCCATAGCATCAGGGGCTTGGATGGAGAGAAATTTGTTGAGTGTATTCAGGAGGAATTTCTCATTCAGTATGTGGATGGCCCGACTAGAGAGGGGGCAAAACTTGACCTCCTCTTGGGAAATAAGGAAGGGCAGGTGACAGAAGTGTTAGTGAGGGATCACTTTGGGACCAGTGATCATAATTCCATTAGTTTTAAGATAGCTATGGAGAAGGATAGGTCTGGCCCAAAAGTTAAAATTCTAAATTGGGGAAAGGCCAATTTTGATGGTATTAGACAGGAACTTTCAAAAGTTGATTGGGAGAGCCTGTTGGCAGGCAAAGGGACGTCTGGTAAGTGGGAGGCTTTCAAAAGTGTGTTAACCAGGGTTCAGGGTAAGCACATTCCTTATAAAGTGAAGGGCAAGGCTGGTAGAAGTAGGGAACCTTGGATGACTCGGGAGATTGAGGCACCAGTCAAAAAGAAGAAGGAGGCATATGACATGCATAGGCAGCTGGGATCAAGTGGATCCCTTGAAGAGTATAGAGATTGCCGGAGTAGAGTTAAGAGAGAAATCAGGAGGGCAAAAAGGGGATATGAGATTGCTTTGGCAGATCAGGCAAAGGTGAATCCAAAGAGCTTCTACAAATACATAAAGGGCAAAAGGGTAACTAGGGAGAGAGTAGGGCCTCTTAAGGATCAACAAGGTCATCTATGTGCGGAACCACAAGAGATGGGTGAGATCCTGAATGAATATTTCACATCGGTATTTACGGTTGAGAAAGGCATGGATGTCAGGGAACTTGGGGAAATAAATAGTGATGTCTTGAGGAGTGTACATATTACAGAGAGGGAGGTGCTGGAAGTCTTAACGCGCATCAAGGTAGATAAATCTCCGGGACCTGATGAAATGTATCCCAGGACGTTATGGGAGGTTAGGGAGGAAATTGCGGGTCCCCTAGCAGAGATATTTGAATCATCCACCGCTACAGGTGAGGTGCCTGAAGATTGGAGGGTAGCAAATGTTGTGCCTTTGTTTAAGAAGGGCGGCAGGGAAAAGCCTGGGAACTACAGACCGGTGAGCCTGATATCTGTAGTGGGTAAGTTGTTCGAGGGTATTCTGAGGGACAGGATCTACAGGCATTTGGAGAGGCAGGGACTAATTAGGAACAGTCAGCATGGTTTTGTGAGAGGAAAATCATGTCTCACGAATTTGATTGAGTTTTTTGAAGGGGTAACCAAGAAGATAGATGAGGGCTGTGCAGTAGACGTGGTCTACATGGACTTCAGCAAAGCATTTGACAAGGTACCGCATGGTAGGTTGTTACATAAGGTTAAATCTCATGGGATCCAATGTGAGGTAGCCAATTGGATACAAAATTGGCTTGACGACAGAAGACAGAGGGTGGTTGTCGAGGGTTGTTTTTCAAACTGGATGCCTGTGTCCAGCGGTGTGCCTCAGGGATCGGTGCTGGGTCCGCTGTTATTTGTTATTTATATTAATGATTTGGATGAGAATTTAGGAGACATGGTTAGTAAGTTTGCAGATGACACCAAGATTGGTGGCATTGTCGACAGTGAAGAAGGTTATCTAGGATTGCAACGGGATCTTGATAAATTGGTCCAGTGGGCCGATGAATGGCAGATGGAGTTTAATTTAGATAAATGTGAGGTGATGCATTTTGGTAGATCGAATCGGGCCAGGACCTACTCCGTTAATGGTAGGGCGTTGGGGAGAGTTATAGAACAAAGAGATCTGGGAGTACAGATTCATAGCTCCTTGAAAGTGGAGTCACAGGTGGATAGGGTGTTGAAGAAGGCATTCGGCATGCTTGGTTTCATTGGTCAGAACATTGAATGCAGGAGTTGGGATGTCTTGTTGAAGTTGTACAGGGCATTGGTGAGGCCACACTTGGAGTACTGTGTACAGTTCTGGTCACCCTATTATAGAAAGGATATTATTAAACTAGAAAGAGTGCAGAAAAGATTTACTAGGATGCTACCGGGACTTGATGGTTTGACTTACAGTGAGAGGTTAGACAGACTGGGACTTTTTTCCCTGGAGAGTAGGAGGTTAAGGGGTGATCTTATATAAGTCTATAAAATAATGAGGGGCATACATAAGGTAGATAGTCAAAATCTTTTCCCAAAGGTAGGGGAGTCTATAACGAGGGGTCATAGATTTAAGGTGAGAGGGGAGAGATACAAAAGGGTCCAGAGGGGCAATTTTTTTCAATCAAAGGGTGGTGAGTGTCTGGAACGAGCTGCCAGAGGCAGTAGTAGAGGCGGGTACAATTTTGTCTTTTAAAAAGCATTTGGACAGTTACATGGGTAAGATGGGAAAAGAGGGATATGGGCCAAGTGCAGGCAATTGGGACTAGCTTAGTGGTATAAACTGGGCGTCATGGACATGTTGGGCCGAAGGGCCTGTTTCCATGTTGTAACTTCTATGATTCTATGATTCTATGGAGCAGGAGGGCGAGATGGAGCACTAGGTGGACAAGGAGCAGGAGGTGTACAATGAGCAGGAGGTGGACAAGGATCAGGAGTTGGATACGGAGCAGGAGGTGGATAATGAGCAAAAGGTGGACATGGAGACGGAGGTGGACAAGGAGCAGGAGGTAAATAAGGAGAAGTAGGTGGACAATGAGCAGGAAGAGGAGAAGGAGATGGAGGAGGAGAAGGACGTGGAGAAGGATCAGGAGGAGGAGAAGGAACAGGAGGAGGAGAAGGAGCAGGAGGTAGAGAAGGAGCAGGAGGTGGGGAAGGAGCAGGGGAAGGAGATGGAGCAGGAGGTGGAGAATGAGCAGGAGGTGCAGAAGGAGCAGGAGGTAGAAAAGGAGCAGGAGGGCGAGAAGGAGCAGGAGGACGAGATGGAGCAGGAGGGCGAGATCAAGCACTAGGTGGACATGGAGCAGGAGGTGTACAATGAGCAGGATGTGGACAAGGATCAGGAGGTGGACACGGAGCAGGAGGTGGACAATGAGCAGGAGGTGGACATGGAGCCGGAGGTGGACAAGGAGCAGGAGGTAGATAAGGAGCATGAGGTGGACAAGGAGCAGGAGGAGGAGAAGGAGATGGAGGAGGAGAAGGTCGTGGAGAAGGATCAGGAGGAGGAGAATGAACAGGAGGTGGAGAAGAAGCAGGAGGAGGAGCAGGAGCAGGAGGTGGAGAAGGAGCAGGAGGTGCAGAAGGAGCAGGAGGGCGAGAAGGAGCAGGAGGGCGAGATGGAGCAGGAGGGCGAGAAGGAGCTGGAGGACGAGATGGAGCAGGATGGCGAGAAGGAGCAGGAGGGCGAGAAGGAGCTGGAGGACGAGATGGAGCAGGAGGGCGAGATGGAGCACGAGGTGGACAAGGAGCAGGAGGTGTACAATGAGCAGGAGGTTGACAAGGATCAGGAGGTGGATACGGAGCAGGAGGTGTTTAATGAGCAGGAGGTGGACATGGAGACGGAGGTGGACAAGGAGCAGGAGGTAGATAAGGAGAAGCAGGTGGACAAGGAGCAGGAGGAGGAGAAGGAGATGGAGGAGGAGAAGGTCGTGGAGAAGGATCAGGAGGAGGAGAAGGAACAGGAGGTGGAGAAGAAGCAGGAGGAGGAGCAGGAGGTGGAGAAGGAGCAGGAGGTGGAGAACGAGCAGGAGGGCGAGAAGGAGCTGGAGGACGAGATGGAGCAGGAGGGCGAGATGGAGCACTAGGTGGACAAGGAGCAGGAGGTGTCCAATGAGCAGGAGGTGGACAAGGATCAGGAGTTGGATACGGAGCAGGAGGTGCATAATGAGCAGGAGGTGGACATGGAGACGGAGGTTAAGAAGCAGGAGGAGGAGAAGGAGCAGGAGGAGGAGAAGGAGCAGGAGGAGGAGAAGGAGCAGGAGAAGAAGAAGTAGCAGGAGGAGGAGAAGAAGGTGGAGGAGGAACAGGAGGTGGAAAAGAAGCAATAGGTGGAGAAGGAGCAGCAGGCGCAGAAGGAGCAGGTGGAGGAGAAGGAGGAGGAGCAGGAGGCGGAGAAGGTGCAGGAGGTGGAAAAGGAGCAGTAGGTGGAGAAGGAGCAGGAGGGAGACATGGAGCAGGAGGTGGATAAGGAGCAGGTGGAGGAGAAGGAGGAGGAGCACGAGGCGGAGAACGAGCAGGAGGTGGAAAAGGAGCAGGAGGTCGCGAAGGAGCAGGAGGGCGAGAAGGAGCAGGAGGGAGAGAAGGCGCAGGAGTGGACAAGGCGCAGGAGATGTACAAGCAGCAGGAGGAGGAGCTGGAGGAGGAGCAGGAGCCGGAGAAGGAGCAGGAGAAGGAAAAGGAGCAGGAGGAGGAGAAGGAGCAGGAGTGGAGAAGAAGCAGGAGAAGAAGAAGGAACAGGAGGAGAAGGAGCAGGAGGAGGAGAAGGAGCAGGAGGTGGAGGTGGCGCAAGATGAGGAGATGGAGCAGGAGGTGGAGAAGGAGGAGGAGGTCGAGAAGGAGCAGGAGGTGGAGAAGGAGCAGGAAGGAGAAAAGGAGCAGGAGGAAGACAAGAAGCAGGAGGTGGAGAAGGAGCAGGAGGAGGAGAAGGAGGAGAAGAAGGAGCAGGAGGTGGTGAATGAGCAGAAATGGACAAGGAGCAGGAGGGCAGGAAGGAGCAGGAGGGCGTGAAGGAGCTGGAGGACGAGAAGCAGCAGGAATGCGAGAAGGAACACTATGTGGACAAGGAGCAGGAGGTGCACAAGGAGCAGGAGGTGGACAAGGATCAGGAGATGGACACAGAGCAGGAGGTGGACAATGATAAGGAGGTGGGGAAGGAGCAGGAGAAGGAGAAGGAGCGGGAGGTGGAGATGGAGCAGGAGGTGGAGAAGGAGCAGGAGGTGGAGAAGGAGCAGAAGGGAGACAAGTAGCAGGAGGGAGTCAAAGAGCAGGAGGTGGAGAAGGAGCAGGAGGAGGAGAAGGAGGAGAAGAAGGAGCAGGAGGGCGAGAAGGAGCACTAGGTGGACAAGGAGCAGGAGGTGTACAATGATCAGTAGGTGGACAAGGAGCAGGAGGAGGAGAAGGAGATGGAGGTGGACACGGAGCAGGAGGTGGACAATGAGCAGGAGGTGCACATGGAGCCGGAGGTGGACAAGGAGCAGGAGGACGAGAAGGAGATGGAGGCGGAGAAGGACGTGGAGAAGGATCAGGAGGAGGAGAAGGAACAGGAGGTGGAGAAGAAGCAGGAGGAGGAGATGGAGCAGGAGGAGGAGAAGGAGCAGGAGGACGAGAAGGAGCAGGAGCAGAAGAAGTAGCAGGAGGAGGAGAAGGAGGTGGAGGAGGAGGTGGAGAAGGAGCAGGAGGAACAGAAGGAACAGGAGGTGGAAAAGAAGCAATAGGTGGAGAAGAAGCAGGAGGCAGAGAAGGACCAGCAGGGGGAGTAGGAGAAGGAGTTGGAGAAGAAGCAGGAGGACGAGGATGAGGAGGAGGAGGAGGATGAGAAGGAGCAGGAATTGGAGAAGGAGCAGGAGGAGGAGAAGGAGCAGAAGGAGGAGAAGGAGCAGGATGTGGGGATGGAGCAGGAGTGGAGAAGGAGCAGGAGAAGAAGAAGGAGCAGTAGGAGGAGTAGGAGCAGGAGGAGTAGAAGGAGCTGGAGGTGGGGAAGGAGCAAGATGTGGAGAAGGAGCAGGAGGTGGAGATGGATCAGGAGGAGGAGAAGTTATAGAAGAAGGAGCAGGAGGTGGTGAATGAGCAGGAGTGGAAAAGGAGCAGCAGGTGGAGAAAGAGCAGGAGAAGGAGGTGGAGAAGTAGCAGGAGGAGGAGAAGAAGCCGCAGGAGGAGAAGCAGCAGCAGGTGGAGAAGGAGCAGAAGCGGGAGAAGGAGCAGAAGCGGGAGAAGGAGCAGAAGCGGGAGTAGGAGCTGGAGCGGGAGAAGGAGAATGAAGAGGAGGTGGAGCAGGAGGAGGAGGTTGAGCAAAAGTGGAGAAGGAGCAGGAGGTAGAGAATGATGAGGAGGTGGAGAAGGAGCAGGAGGTGGAGATGAAGCAGGAGTGGAGAAGGAGCAGGAGAAGAAGAAGGAGCAGGAGGAGGACCAGCAGCAGAAGGAGGAGAAGGAGCAGAAGGTGGAGAAGGCGCAAGATGAGGAGAAGGAGCAGCAGGTGGAGAAGGAGCAGGAGTGGAGGAGGAGCAGGAGAAGTAGAAGCAGCGCGAGGAGGTGTCCGAGCAGGAGGAGGAGAAGGAGCAGGAGATGGAGAAGGCGGAAAATGAGGAGAAGGGGCAGGAGGTGGAGAATGAGCAGGAGGTGGAGAATGAGCAGGAGGTGGACAAGGAGCAGGTGGAGGAGAAGGAGGTGGAGACGGAGCAGGAGGTGGAGAAGGAACAGGAGGTGGAGAAGAAGCAATCGGTCGAGAAGGAGCAGGAGGCGGAGAAGGACCAGAAGGGGGAGTAGGAGAAGGAGTTGGAGAAGAAGCTGGAGGAGGAGCATGAGCAGGAGGAGAAGAAGGAGCAGGAGGAGGAGAAGGAGAAGGAGGAGGAGAAGGAGCAGAAGTGCAGAAGGAGCAGGAGAAGAAGAAACAGCAGGAGGTGGAGAAGGCGCAAGAAGAGGAGAAGGAGCAGGAGGTGGAGATGGAGCAGGAGGTGGAGAAGGAGCAGGAGGTGGAGAAGTAGCAGGCGGGAGAAAAGGAGCAGGAGGGAGACATGGAGCAGGAGGTGGAGAAGGAGCAGGAGAAAGAGGTGAAGAAGTAGAAGCAGAAGCAGAAGAAGCAGCAGGAGGAGCAGTAGCAGCAAGAGGAGACGGAGCAGGAGCGGGAGAAGGAGCAGAAGCGGGAGTAGGAGCAGGAGCGGGAGAAGGAGCATGAAGTTGAGAAGGAGCAGGAGGAGGAGGTTGAGCAAAAGTGGAGAAGGAGCACGAGTTGGAGAATGAAGAGGAGGTGGAGAAGGAGCAGGAGGAGGAGAAGGAGCTGGAGGAGAAGAAGGAGCAGGAGGTGGAGATGGAGCCGGAGTTGAGAAGGAGGAGGAGAAGGAGGTGGAGGAGGAGCAGGAGGTGGAGAAAGAGCAGGAGGAGGAGAAGGAACATGAGGTGGAGAAGAAGCAGGAGGAGGAGAAGGAGCAGGAGGAGGAGAAGGAGCAGGAGGAGGAAAAGGAGCAGGAGAAGAGAAGTAGCAGGAGGAGGAGAAGAAGGTGGAGGAGGAATAGGAGGTGGAAAAGAAGCAATAGGTGGAGAAGGAGCAGCAGGCGCAGAAGGAGCAGGTGGAGGAGAAGGAGGAGGAGCAGGAGGAGGAGAAGGTGCAGGAGGTGGAAAAGGAGCAGTAGGTGGAGAAGGAGCAGGAGGGAGACATGGAGCAGGCGGTGGAGAAGGAGCAGGTGGAGGAGAAGGAGGAGGAGCACGAGGCGATGAACGAGCAGGAGGTGGAAAAGGAGCAGGAGGTCGAGAAGGAGCAGGATTGGACAAGACGCAGGAGATGTACAAGCAGCAGGAGGAGGAGCAGGAGGAGGAGCAGGAGCCGGAGAAGGAACAGGAGAAGGAAAAGGAGCAGGAGGAGGAGAAGGAGCAGGAGTGGAGAAGGAGCAGGAGAAGAAGAAGGAACAGAAGGAGAAGGAGCAGGAGGAGGAGAAGGAGCAGGAGGTGGAGATGGCGCAAGATGAGGAGATGGAGCAGGAGGTGGAGAAGGAGGAGGAGGTCGAGATGAAGCAGGAGGTGGAGAAGGAGCAGGAGGGAGAAAAGGAGCAGGAGGAAGACCAGAAGCAGGAGGTGGAGAAGGAGCAGGAGGAGGAGAAGGAGGAGAAGAAGGAGCAGGAGGTGGTGAATGAGCAGAAATGGACAAGGAGCAGGACGGCAGAAAGGAGCAGGAGGGTGTGAATGAGCTGGAGGACGAGAAGGAGCAGGAAGGCGAGAAGGAGCACTATGTGGACAAGGAGCAGGAGGTGCACAAGGAGCAGGAGGTGGACAAGGATCAGGAGATGGACACAGAGCAGGAGGTGGGGAAGGAGCAGGAGAAGGAGAAGGAGCGGGAGGTGGAGATGGATCAGGAGGTGGAGACGGAGCAGGAGGTGGAGAAGGAGCAGAAGGGAGACAAGGAGCAGGAGGGAGTCAAAGAGCAGGAGGTGGAGAAGGAGCAGGAGGTGGAGAAGGAGCAGAAGGGAGACAAGGAGCAGGAGGGAGTCAAAGAGCAGGAGGTGGAGAAGGAGCAGGAGGTGGAGAAGGAGGAGAAGAAGGAGCAGGAGGTGGTGAATGAGCAGGAGTCGAGAAGGAGCAGGAGGTGGACAAGGAGCAGGAGTTGGACAAGGAGCAGGAGGTGGACAAGGAGCAGGAGGTGGACATGGAGCAGGAGGTGGACAAGGAACAGGAGGAGGAGAAGGAGGAGGAGGAGGAGAAGGAGGTGGAGAAGGAGCAGGAGGAGGAGAAGGAACAGGAGGTGGAGAAGAAGCAACAGGTGGAGAACGAGCAGGAAGCGGAGAAGGACCAGGAGGGCGAGTAGGAGCAGGAGGGCGAGATGGAGCAGTAGGGCCAGAAGGAGCTGGAGGACGAGATGGAGCAGGAGAGCGAGAAGGAGCACTAGGTGGACAAGGAGCAGGAGGTGTACAATGATCAGGTGGTGGACAAGGAGCAGGAGGAGGAGAAGGAGGTGGAGGAGGAGGAGGAGGTGGAGAAGGAGCAGGAGGAACAGAAGGAACAGGAGGTGGAAAAGAAGCAATAGGTGGAGAAGAAGCAGGAGGCAGAGAAGGACCAGCAGGGGGACTAGGAGAAGGAGTTGGAGAAGAAGCTGGAGGACGTGGATGAGGAGGAGGAGGATGAGAAGGAGCAGGAATTGGAGAAGGAGCAGGAGGAGGAGAAGGAGCAGAAGGAGGAGAAGGAGCAGGATGTGGGGATGGAGCAGGAGTGGAGAAGGAGCAGGAGAAGAAGAAGGAGCAGGAGGAGGAGTAGGAGCAGGAGGAGTAGAAGGAGCAGGATGTGGAGAAGGAGCAAGATGTGGAGAAGGAGCAGGAGGTGGAGATGGATCAGGAGGAGGAGAAGTTATAGAAGAAGGATCAGGAGGTGGTGAATGAGCAGGAGTGGAAAAGGAGCAGCAGGTGGAGAAAGAGCAGGAGAAGGAGGTGGAGAAGTAGCAGCAGGAGGAGAAGAAGCCGCAGGAGGAGAAGCAGCAGCAGGTGGAGAAGGAGCAGAAGCGGGAGAAGGAGCAGAAGCGGGAGAAGGAGCAGAAGCGGGAGTAGGAGCTGGAGCGGGAGAAGGAGAATGAAGAGGAGATGGAGCAGCAGGAGGAGGTTGAGCAAAAGTGGAGAAGGAGCAGGAGGTAGAGAATGATGAGGAGGTGGAGAAAGAGCAGGAGGTGGAGATGAAGCAGGAGTGGAGAAGGAGCAGGAGAAGAAGAAGGAGCAGGAGGAGGACTAGCAGCAGAAGGAGGAGAAGGAGCAGAAGGAGCAGAAGGTGGAGAAGGCGCAAGATGAGGAGAAGGAGCAGGAGGTGGAGAAGGAGCAGGAGTGGAGGAGGAGCAGGAGAAGTAGAAGCAGCGCGAGGAGGTGTCCGAGCAGGAGGAGGAGAAGGAGCAGGAGATGGAGAAGGCGGAAAATGAGGAGAAGGGGCAGGAGGTGGAGAATGAGCAGGAGGTGGAGAAGGAGCAGGAGGTGGACAAGGAGCAGGTGGAGGAGAAGGAGATGGAGGAGGAGAAGGAGGTGGAGAGGGAGCAGGAGGAGGAGAAGGAACAGGAGGTGGAGAAGAAGCAATCGGTCGAGAAGGAGCAGGAGGCGGAGAAGGATCAGAAGGGGGAGTAGGACAAGGAGTTGGAGAAGAAGCTGGAGGAGGAGCATGAGCAGGAGGAGAAGAAGGAGCAGGAGGTTTAGATGGAGCAGGAGGTGGAAAAGGAGCAGGAGGAGGATGAGGAGCAGGAGGAGGAGAAGGAGCAGGAGTGCAGAAGGAGCAGGAGGTGAACAAGGAGCAGGTGGTGGACAAGGAGCAGGAGGTGGACAATGAGCAGGAGGTGGACAAGGATCAGGAGGAGGAGAAGGAGATGGAGGTGGAAAAGGAGCAATAGGTGGAGAAGGAGCAGGAGGGAGACATGGAGCTGGAGGTGAAGAAGGAGCAGGTGAAGGAGCAGGAGGACGAGCAGGAGGCGGAGAAGGAGCAGGAGGTGGAGAACGAGCAGGAGGGAGAAAAAGAGCAGGCGGAAGACAAGAATCAGGAGGTGGAGAAGGAGCAGGAGGAGGAGAAGGAGGAGAAGAAGGAGCAGGAGGTGGTGAATGAGCAGAAATGGAGAAGGAGCAGGAGGTGGAGAAGGAGCAGGAGGGCAGGAAGGAGCTGGAGGGCGTGAAGGAGCTGGAGGACGAGAAGGAGCAGGAGGGCGAGAAGGAGCACTAGGTGGACAAGGAGCAGGAGGTGCACAAGGAGCAGGAGGTGGACAAGGATCAGGAGATGGACACAGAGCAGGAGGTGGACAATGAGCAGGAGGAGGAGAAGGAGGTGGAGGAGGAGAAGGAGGTGGAGAAGGAGCAGGAGGAGGAGAGGGAGCAGGAGGTGGAGAAAAAGCAATAGGTGGAGAAGGACCAGGAGACGGAGAAGGACCAGGATGGGGAGTAGCAGAAGGAGTTTGACAAGAAGCAGGAGGAGGAGCAGGAGCAGGAGGAGAAGAAGGAGCAGGAGGTGGAGAAGGAGCAGGAGGTGGAGAAGGAGCAGGAGGAGGAGAAGGAGCAGGAGTGCAGAAGGAGCAGGAGAAGAAGAAAAAGCAGGAGGTGGAGAAGGCGCAAGAAGAGGAGAAGGAGCAGGAGGTGGAGGTGGAGCAGGAGGTGGAGAAGGAGCAGGAGGTGGAGAAGTAGCAGGCGGGAGAAAAGGAGCAGGAGGAAGACAAGGAGCAGGAGGTGTAGAAGGAGCAGGAGGAGGAGAAGGAGGAGAAGAAGGAGCAGGAGGTGGTGAATGAGGAGGAATGGAGAAGGAGCAGGAGGTGGAGAAGGAGCAGGAGGGCAGGAAGTAGCAGGAGGGCGAGAAGGAGCAGGAGGTGGACAAGGAGCAGGAGGTGGACAAGGAACAGGAGGAGGAGAAGAAGCAACAGGTGGAGAACGAGCAGGTGGCGGGAAAGGACCAGGAGGGCGAGTATGAGAAGGATTTGGAGAAGAAGCAGGAGGAGGAGCAGGAGCAGGAGGAGAAGAAGGAGCTGGAGGTGGAGAAGGAGCAGGAGGTGGAGAAGGAGCAGGTGGGCGAGAAGGAGCAGGAGGGCGAGAAGGAGCAGGAGGGCGAGAAGGAGCTGGAGGACGAGATGGAGTAGGAGGGCGAGATGGAGCACCAGGTAGACAAGGAGCAGGAGGTGTACAATGAGCAAGAGGTGGACATGGAGACGGAGGTGTACATGGAGCAAGAGGTCGATAAGGAGAAGTAGGTGGACAAGGAGCAGGAGGAGGAGAAGGAGATGGAGGTGGAGATGAAGCAGGAGTGGAGAAGGAGCTGGAGAAGAAGGAGCAGGAGGAGGACAAGCAGCAGAAGGAGGAGAAGGAGCAGAAGGTGGAGAAGGCGCAAGATGAGGAGAAGGAGCAGGAGGTGGAGAAGGAGCAGGAGTAGAGGAGGAGCAGGAGGTGGAGATGAAGCAGGAGTGGAGAAGGAGCAGGAGAAGAAGAAGGAGCAGGAGGAGGACAAGCAGCAGAAGGAGGAGAAGGAGCAGAAGGTGGAGAAGGCGCAAGATGAGGAGAAGGAGCAGGAGGTGGAGATGGAGCAGGAGTGGAGGAGGAGCAGGAGGAGTAGAAGCAGCGCGAGGAGGTGTACGAGCAGGAGGAGGAGAAGGAGCAGGAGATGGAGAAGGCGGAAAATGAGGAGAAGGGGCAGGAGGTGGAGAATGAGCAGGAGGTGGAGAAGGAGCAGGAGGTGGACAAGGAGCAGGTGGAGGAGAAGGAGATGGAGGAGGAGAAGGAGGTGGAGAGGGAGCAGGAGGAGTAGAAGGAACAGGAGGTGGAGAAGAAGCAATCGGTCGAGAAGGAGCAGGAGGCGGAGAAGGATCAGAAGGGGGAATAGGACAAGGAGTTGGAGAAGAAGCTGGAGGAGGAGCATGAGCAGGAGGAGAAGAAGAAGCAGGAGGTTTAGATGGAGCAGGAGGTGGAAAAGGAGCAGGAGGAGGAGGAGGAGCAGGAGGAGGAGAAGGAGCAGAAGTGCAGAAGGAGCAGGAGAAGAAGAAACAGCAGGAGGTGGAGAAGGCGCAAGAAGACGAGAAGGAGCATGAGGTGGAGATGCAGCAGGAGGTGGAAAAGGAGCAGGAAGTGGAGAAGTAGCAGGCGGGAGAAAAGGAGCAGGAGGAAGACAAGGAGCAGGAGGTGGAGAAGGAGCAGGAGGAGGAGCAGGAGGAGAAGAAGGAGCAGGAGGTGGTGAATGAGCAGGAGTGGCGAAGAAGCAAGAGGTGGAGTAGGAGCAGGTGGAGAAGGAGAAGGAGGAGGAGAAGGAGCACGAGGAGGAGAAGGAGCAGGAGGGAGAAAAGGAGCAGGAGGAAGACAAGGAGCAGGAGGTGGAGAAGGAGCAGGAGGAGGAGAAAGAGGAGAAGAAGGAGCAGGAGGTGGTGAATGAGCAGGAATGGAGAAGGAGCAGGAGGTGGAGAAGGAGCAGGAGGGCAAGAAGTAGCAGGAGGGCGAGAAGGAGCAGGAGGTGAACAAGGAGCAGGAGGTGGACAAGGAGCAGGAGGTGGACAATGAGCAGGAGATGGACAAGGATCAGGAGGTGGATACGGAGCAGGAGGTGGATAATGAGCAGGAGGTGGACATGGAGACGGAGGTGAACAAGGAGCAGGAGGTAGATAAGGAGAAGGAGGTGCACAACGAGCAGGAGGAGGAGAAGGAGATGGAGGAGGAGAAGGTCGTGGAGAAGGATCAGGAGGAGTAGAAGGAACAGGAGGTGGAGAAGAAGCAGGAGGCGAAGTAGAAGCAGGTGGAGGAGAAGGAGCAGGAGGTGGAGATGCAGCAGGAGGTGGAAAAGGCGCAGGAGGTGGAGAAGTAGCAGGCGGGAGAAAAGGAGCAGGAGGAAGACAAGGAGCAGGAGGTGGAGAAGGAGCAGGAGGAGGAGCAGGAGGAGAAGAAGGAGCAGGAGGTGGTGAATGAGCAGGAGTGGAGAAGGAGCAAGAGGTGGAGTAGGAGCAGGAGGAGAAGGAGAAGGAGGAGGAGAAGGAGCACGAGGAGGAGAAGGAGCAGGAGGGAGAAAAGGAGCAGGAGGAAGACAAGGAGCAGGAGGTGGAGAAGGAGCAGGAGGAGGAGAAGGAGGAGAAGAAGGAGCAGGAGGTGGTGAATGAGCAGGAATGGAGAAGGAGCAGGAGGTGGAGAAGGAGCAGGAGGGCAAGAAGTAGCAGGAGGGCGAGAAGGAGCAGGAGGTGAACGAGGAGCAGGAGGTGGACAAGGAGCAGGAGGTGGACAATGAGCAGGAGATGGACAAGGATCAGGAGGTGGATACGGAGCAGGAGGTGTATAATGAGCAGGAGGTGGACATGGAGACGGAGGTGGACAAGGAGCAGGAGGTAGATAAGGAGAAGGAGGTGCACAACGAGCAGGAGGAGGAGAAGGAGATGGAGGAGGAGAAGGTCGTGGAGAAGGATCAGGAGGAGGAGAAGGAACAGGAGGTGGAGAAGAAGCAGGAGGAGGAGAAGGAGCAGGAGGAGGCTAAGGAGCAGGAGGAGGAGAAGGAGCAGGAGAACAACAAGTAGCAGGAGGAGGAGAAGGAGATGGAGGAGGAGAAGGAGGTGGAGAAGGAGCAGGAGGAAGAGAAGGAACAGGAGGTGGAAAAGAAGCAATAGGTGGAGAAGAAGCAGGAGGCGAAGTAGAAGCAGGTGGAGGAGAAGGAGGAGGAGCAGGAGACGCAGAAGGTGCAGGAGGTGGAAAAGGAGCAGTAGGTGGAGAAGGAGCAGGAGGGAGACATGGAGCTGGAGGTGAAGAAGGAGCAGGAGGAGGAGAAGGAGGAGAAGAAGGAGCAGGAGGTGGTGAATGAGCAGAAATGGAGAAAGAGCAGGAGGTGGAGAAGGAGCAGGAGGGCAGGAAGGAGCAGGAGGGCGTGAAGGAGCTGGAGGACGAGAAGGAGCAGGAGGGCGAGAAGGAGCACTAGGTGGACAAGGAGCAGGAGGTGCACAAGGAGCAGGAGGTGGACAAGGATCAGGAGATGGACACAGAGCAGGAGGTGGACAATGAGCAGGAGGAGGAGAAGGAGGTGGAGGAGGAGAAGGATGTGGAGAAGGAGCAGGAGGAGGAGAGGGAGCAGGAGGTGGAGAAAAAGCAATAGGTGGAGAAGGACCAGGAGACGGAGAAGGACCAGGATGGGGAGTAGCAGAAGGAGTTTGAGAAGAAGCAGGAGGAGGAGCAGGAGCAGGAGGAGAAGAAGGAGCAGGAGGTGGAGAAGAAGCAATCGGTCGAGAAGGAGCAGGAGGCGGAGAAGGATCAGAAGGGGGAGTAGGACAAGGAGTTGGAGAAAAAGCTGGAGGAGGAGCATGAGCAGGAGGAGAAGAAGGAGCAGGAGGTTTAGATGGAGCAGGAGGTGGAAAAGGAGCAGGAGGAGGAGGAGAAGCAGGAGGAGGAGAAGGAGCAGGAGTGCAGAAGGAGCAGGAGAAGAAGAAACAGCAGGTTGTGGAGAAGGCGCAAGAAGACGAGAAGGAGCAGGAGGTGGAGATGCAGCAGGAAGTGGAAAAGGAGCAGGAAGTGGAGAAGTCGCAGGCGGGAGAAAAGGAGCAGGAGGAAGACAAGGAGCAGGAGGTGGAGGAGGAGCAGGAGGAGGAGCAGGAGGAGAAGAAGGAGCAGGAGGTGGTGAATGAGCAGGAGTGGAGAAGGAGCAAGAGGTGGAGTAGGAGCAGGAGGAGAAGGAGAAGGAGGAGGAGAAGGAGCACGAGGAGGAGAAGGAGCAGGAGGGAGAAAAGGAGCAGGAGGAAGACAAGGAGCAGGAGGTGGAGAAGGAGCAGGAGGAGGAGAAGGAGGAGAAGAAGGAGCAGGAGGTGGTGAATGAGCAGGAATGGAGAAGGAGCAGGAGGTGGAGAAGGAGCAGGAGGGCAAGAAGTAGCAGGAGGGCGAGAAGGAGCAGGAGGTGAACAAGGAGTAGGAGGTGGACAAGGAGCAGGAGGTGGACAATGAGCAGGAGATGGACAAGGATCAGGAGGTGGATACGGAGCAGGAGGTGTATAATGAGCAGGAGGTGGACATGGAGACGGAGGTGGACAAGGAGCAGGAGGTAGATAAGGAGAAGGAGGTGCACAACGAGCAGGAGGAGGAGAAGGAGATGGAGGAGGAGAAGGTCGTGGAGAAGGATCAGGAGGAGGAGAAGGAACAGGAGGTGGAGAAGAAGCAGGAGGAGGAGAAGGAGCAGGAGGAGGCTAAGGAGCAGGAGCAGGAGAAGGAGCAGGAGAACAACAAGTAGCAGGAGGAGGAGAAGGAGATGGAGGAGGAGAAGGAGGTGGAGAAGGAGCAGGAGGAAGAGAAGGAACAGGAGGTGGAAAAGAAGCAATAGGTGGAGAAGAAGCAGGAGGCGAAGTAGAAGCAGGTGGAGGAGAAGGAGTAGGAGGTGGAGATGCAGCAGGAGGTGGAAAAGGAGCAGGAGGTGGAGAAGTAGCAGGCGGGAGAAAAGGAGCAGGAGGAAGACAAGGAGCAGGAGGAAGACAAGGAGCAGGAGGTGGAGAAGGAGCAGGAGGAGGAGCAGGAGGAGAAGAAGGAGCAGGAGGTGGTGAATGAGCAGGAGTGGAGAAGGAGCAAGAGGTGGAGTAGGAGCAGGAGGAGAAGGAGGAGGAGAAGGAGCACGAGGAGGAGAAGGAGCAGGAGGTGGTGAATGAGCAGGAATGGAGAAGGAGCAGGAGGTGGAGAAGGAGCAGGAGGTGAACAAGGAGCAGGAGGTGGACAAGGAGCAGGAGGTGGACAATGAGCAGGAGATGGACAAGGATCAGGAGGTGGATACGGAGCAGGAGGTGTATAATGAGCAGGAGGTGGACATGGAGACGGAGGTGGACAAGGAGCAGGAGGTAGATAAGGAGAAGGAGGTGCACAACGAGCAGGAGGAGGAGAAGGAGATGGAGGAGGAGAAGGTCGTGGAGAAGGATCAGGAGGAGGAGAAGGAACAGGAGGTGGAGAAGAAGCAGGAGGAGGAGAAGGAGCAGGAGGAGGCTAAGGAGCAGGAGGAGGAGAAGGAGCAGGAGAACAACAAGTAGCAGGAGGAGGAGAAGGAGATGGAGGAGGAGAAGGAGGTGGAGAAGGTGCAGGAGGAAGAGAAGGAACAGGAGGTGGAAAAGAAGCAATAGGTGGAGAAGAAGCAGGAGGCGAAGTAGAAGCAGGTGGTGGAGAAGGAGGAGGAGCAGGAGACGCAGAAGGTGCAGGAGGTGGAAAAGGAGCAGTAGGTGGAGAAGGAGCAGGAGGGAGACATGGAGCTGGAGGTGAAGAAGGAGCAGGAGGAGGAGAAGGAGGAGAAGAAGGAGCAGGAGGTGGTGAATGAGCAGAAATGGAGAAGGAGCAGGAGGTGGAGAAGGAGCAGGAGGGCAGGAAGGAGCAGGAGGGCGTGAAGGAGCTGGAGGACGAGAAGGAGCAGGAGGGCGAGAAGGAGCACTAGGTGGACAAGGAGCAGGAGGTGCACAAGGAGCAGGAGGTGGACAAGGATCAGGAGATGGACACAGAGCAGGAGGTGGACAATGAGCAGGAGGTGGAGAAGGAGGTGGAGGAGGAGAAGGAGGTGGAGAAGGAGCAGGAGGAGGAGAAGGAGCAGGAGGGAGAAAAAGAGCAGGCGGAAGACAAGAATCAGGAGGTGGAGAAGGAGCAGGAGGAGGAGAAGGAGATGGAGGAGGAGAAGGAGGTGGAGAAGGAGCAGCAGGAAGAGAAGGAACAGGAGGTGGAAAAGAAGCAATAGGTGGAGAAGAAGCAGGAGGCGAAGTAGAAGCAGGTGGAGGAGAAGGAGGAGGAGCAGGAGACGGAGAAGTTGCAGGAGGTGGAAAAGGAGCAATAGGTGGAGAAGGAGCAGGAGGGAGACATGGAGCTGGAGGTGAAGAAGGAGCAGGTGAAGGAGCAGGAGGACGAGCAGGAGGCGGAGAAGGAGCAGGAGGTGGAGAACGAGCAGGAGGGAGAAAAAGAGCAGGCGGAAGACAAGAATCAGGAGGTGGAGAAGGAGCAGGAGGAGGAGAAGGAGGAGAAGAAGGAGCAGGAGGTGGTGAATGAGCAGAAATGGAGAAGGAGCAGGAGGTGGAGAAGGAGCAGGAGGGCAGGAAGGAGCTGGAGGGCGTGAAGGAGCTGGAGGACGAGAAGGAGCAGGAGGGCGAGAAGGAGCACTAGGTGGACAAGGAGCAGGAGGTGCACAAGGAGCAGGAGGTGGACAAGGATCAGGAGATGGACACAGAGCAGGAGGTGGACAATGAGCAGGAGGAGGAGAAGGATGTGGAGGAGGAGAGGGAGCAGGAGGTGGAGAAAAAGCAATAGGTGGAGAAGGACCAGGAGACGGAGAAGGACCAGGATGGGGAGTAGCAGAAGGAGTTTGAGAAGAAGCAGGAGGAGGAGCAGGAGCAGGAGGAGAAGAAGGAGCAGGAGGTGGAGAAGGAGCAGGAGGTGGAGAAGGAGCAGGAGGAGGAGAAGGAGCAGGAGGAGGAGAAGGAGCAGGAGTGCAGAAGGAGCAGGAGAAGAAGAAAAAGCAGGAGGTGGAGAAGCCGCAAGAAGAGGAGAAGGAGCAGGAGGTGGAGATGGATCAGGAGGTGGAGAAGGAGCAGGAGGTGGAGAAGTAGCAGGCGGGAGAAAAGGAGCAGGAGGAAGACAAGGAGCAGGAGGTGGAGAAGGAGCAGGAGGAGGAGAAGGAGGAGAAGAAGGAGCAGGAGGAAGAATGGAGAAGGAGCAGGAGGTGGAGAAGGATCAGGAGGGCAGGAAGTAGCAGGAGGGCGAGAAGGAGCAGGAGGTGGACAAGGAGCAAGAGGTGGACAAGGAACAGGAGGAGTAGAAGAAGCAACAGGTGGAGAACGAGCAGGTGGCGGAAAAGGACCAGGAGGGCGAGTATGAGAAGGATTTGGAGAAGAAGCAGGAGGAGGAGCAGGAGCAGGAGGAGAAGAAGGAGCAGGAGGTGGAGAAGGAACAGGAGGTGGAGAAGGAGCAGGAGGTGGAGAAGGAGCAGGTGAGCGAGAAGGAGCAGGAGGGCGAGAAGGAGCAGGAGGGCGAGAAGGAGCTGGAGGACGAGATGGAGCAGGAGGGCGAGATGGAGCACTAGGTGGACAAGGAGCAGGAGGTGTACAATGAGCAGGAGGTGGATATGGAGACGGAGGTCGACATGGAGCAGGAGGTAGATAAGGAGAAGTAGGTGGACAAGGAGCAGGAGGAGGAGAAGGAGATGGAGGAGGAGAAGGACGTGGAGAAGGAGATGTCGCAGGAGCTGGAGAAGGAGGAGGAGGTCGAGAAGGAGCAGGAGGTGGAGAAGGAGCAGGAGGAGGAGAAGGAGGAGAAGAAGGAGCAGGAGGTGGTGAATGAGCAGAAATGGAGAAGGAGCAGGAGGTGGACAAGGAGCAGGAGGGCAGGAAGGCTCAGGAGGGCGTGAAGGAGCTGGAGGACGAGAAGGAGCAGGAAGGCGAGATGGAGCACTATGTGGACAAGGAGCAGTAGGTGCACAAGGAGCAGGAGGTGTACAAGGATCAGGAGATGGACACAGAGCAGGAGGTGGACAATGATAAGGAGGTGGGGAAGGAGCAGGAGAAGGAGAAGGAGCGGGAGGTTGAGATGGAGCAGGAGGTGGAGAAGGAGGAGAAGAAGGAGCGGGACGTGGTGAATGAGCAGGAGTCGAGAAGGAGCAGGAGGTGGACAAGGAGCAGGAGTTGGACAAGGAGCAGGAGGTGGACAAGGAGCAGGAGGAGGAGAAGGAACAGGAGGTGGAGAAGAAGCAACAGGTTGGGAACGAGCAGGAGGCATAGAAGGACCAGGAGGGCGAGTAGGAGCAGGAGGGCGAGAAGGAGCAGTGGGGCGAGAAGGAGCTGGAGGACGAGATGGAGCAGGAGGGCGAGAAGGAGCACTAGGTGGACAAGGAGCAGGAGGTGTACAATGAGCAGGAGGTGGACAAGGAGCAGGAGGAGGAGAAGGAGATGGAGGTGGACACAGAGCAGGAGGTGGACAAGGAGCAGGAGGTGCACATGGAGCCGGAGGTGGACAAGGAGCAGGAGGAGGAGAAGGAGATGGAGGAGGAGAAGGACGTGGAGAAGGATCAGGAGGAGGAGAAGGAACAGGAGGTGGAGAAGAAGCAGGAGGAGGAGATGGAGCAGGAGGAGGAGAAGGAGCAGGTGGACGAGAAGGAGCAGGAGTAGAAGAAGTAGCAGGAGGAGGGGAAGGAGGTGGAGGAGGAGGTGGAGAAGGAGCAGGAGGAAGAGAAGGAACAGGAGGTGGAAAAGAAGCAATAGATGGAGAAGAAGCAGGAGGCGGAGAAGGACCAGCAGGGGAAGTAGGAGAAGGAGTTGGAGAAGAAGCTGGAGGACGAGGATGAGGAGGAGCAGGAATTGGAGAAGGAGCAGGAGGAGGAGAAGGAGCAGAAGGTGGAGAAGGAGGAGGATGTGGGGATGGAGCAGGAGTGGAGAAGGAGCAGGAGAAGAAGAAGGAGCAGGAGGAGGAGTAGGAGCAGGAGCAGTAGAAGGAGCAGGAGGTGGAGAAGGAGCAAGATGTGGAGAAGGAGCAGGAGGTGGAGATGGAGCAGGAGGAGGAGAAGTTATAGAAGAAGGAGCAGGAGGTGGTGATTGAGCAGGAGTGGAAAAGGAGCAGCAGGTGGAGAAAGAGCAGGAGAAGGAGGTGGAGAAGTAGCAGCAGGAGGAGAAGAAGCCGCAGGAGGAGAAGTCGCAGCAGGTGGAGAAGGAGCAGAAGCGGGAGAAGGAGCTGAAGCGGGAGAAGGAGCAGAAGCGGGAGAAGGAGCAGAAGCGGGAGTAGGAGCTGGAGCGGGAGAAGGAGAAGGAAGAGGAGAAGGAGCAGGAGGAGGAGATTGAGCAAAAGTGGAGAAGGAGCAGGAGGTAGAGAATGATGAGGAGGTGGAGAAGGAGCAGGGGTGGAGAACAAGAAGGAGGAGGCGATTGAGCAGGAGGTGGCGATGGAGCATTATGTGGAGAAGGACCATCAGCAGGAAGGTGAGCAAGACGAGGAGGGTGAGCTGGAGGAGCTGAAGGAGCAGGAGGAGGAGGAGAAGGAGCAGATGGAGGTTGAGCTGCAGGTGGAGAAGGAGCAGGAGGTGGCAACGAGCAGGAGGAGGAGTTTGAGCAGGACGGGGAGAAGGAGCAGAAGGGGGAGAAGGAGCAGAAGGGCGTGCAGCAGCAGGAGGGGATGAAGGAGCAGGAGTGGTAGAAGGAGCAGTAGGTGGAGAAGGAGCAGGAGGGGGAGGAGGAGAAGGAGCAGGAGCTGGAGATGGAGCAGGAAGTGAGAAGGAGCAGGAGGAGAAGAAGGAGCAGGCGGAGAAGAAGGAGCAGGAGAAGGAGTATGAGTAGGAGAAGGAGAAGGAGCAGGGTGTGCAGAAGGAGCAGGAGTGCAGAAGGAGCAGGAGAAGAAGAACAGCAGAAGGAGGAGTAGGTTGCAGGAGGAGGAGAAGGCGCAAGATGACGAGAAGGAGATGGAAGTGGCGAAGGAGCTGTTGGTGGAGAAGGAGCAGGAGGGAGACAAGGAGCAGGAGGTGGAGAAGGAGCAGGAGGAGGAGAAGGAGCAGGAGTAGGAGCATGAGATGGAGAAGGAGCAGGAGGAGGAGAAGGAGCAGGAGGAGAAGAAGAAGCCGGAGGTGAAGGTGGAGCCAGAGTGGAGAAGGAGCAGGAGAAGAAAAAGGAGCAGGAGGAGGAGTAGAAGCAGGAGGAGGAGAAGAAGCAGGAGGTGGAGAAGGAGCAGGAGGGAGACAACGAGCAGGAGGTGGAGAACGAGCAGGAGGTGGTGAAGGAGCAGGAGGGAGACAAGGAGCAGGAGGTGGAGAAGGAGCAGGAGGAGGAGAAGGAGCAGGAGGAAGAGGAGGAGGAGGAGCGGGAGGTGGAGATGGAGCAGGAGAAGGAGAAGGAGCAGGAGGTGGAGATGAAGCCGGAGTGGAGAAGGAGCAGGAGAAGAAGAAGGAGCAGGAGGAGGACTCGCAGCAGAAGTAGGAGAAGGAGCAGAAGGTGGAGAAGGCGCAAGATGAGGAGAAGGAGCAGGAGGTGGAGAAGGAGCAAGAGGTGGACAATGAGAAGGAGGTGGACAAGGAGCAGGAGGAGGAGAAGGAGATGGAGGTGGACACGGAGCAGGAGGAGGAGAAGGAGATGGAGGAGGAGAAGGACGTGGAGAAGGATCAGGAGGAGGAGAAGGAACAGGAGGTGGAGAAGAAGCAGGAGGAGGAGAAGGAGCAGGAGGAGGAGAAGGAGCAGGAGAAGAAGAAGTAGCAGGAGGAGGAGAAGAAGGTGGAGGAGGAACAGGAGGTGGAAAAGGAGCAGGAGTGGAGGAGGAGCAGGAGAAGTAGTAGCAGCGCGAGGAGGAGTATGAGCAGGAGGAGGAGAAGGAGCAGGAGATGGAGAAGGCGGAAAATGAGGAGAAGGGGCTGGAGGTGGAGAATGAGCAGGAGGTAGAGAAGGAGCAGGAGGTGGACAAGGAGCAGGAGGAGGAGAAGGAGGTGGAGGAGGAGAAGGAGGTGGAGACGGAGCAGGAGGAGGAGAAGGAACAGGAGGTCCAGAAGAAGCAATAGGTCGAGAAGGAGCAGGAGGCGGAGAAGGACCAGAAGGGGGAGTAGGTGAAGGAGTTGGAGAAGAAGCAGGAGGAGGAGCATGAGCAGGAGGAGAAGAAGGAGCAGGTGGTGGAGAAGGAGCAGGAGGTGGAGAAGGAGCAGGAGGAGGAGAAGGAGCAGGAGGAGGAGAAGGAGCAGGAGTGCAGAAGGAGCAGGAGAAGAAGAAAGAGCAGGAGGTGGAGAAGGCGCAAGAAGAGGAGAAGGAGCAGGAGGTGGAGAAGGAGCAGGAGGTGGGGAAGGAGCAGGGGAAGGAGATGGAGCAGGAGGTGGAGATGGAGCAGGAGGTGGAGAAGGAGCAGGAGGTGGAGAAGGAGCAGGATTGAGATAAGGAGCAGGAGGGAGTCTAAGAGCCGGAGGTGGAGAAGGAGAAGGAGGAGAAGAAGGAGCAGGAGGTGGTGAATGAGCAGGAGTGGAGAAGGAGCAGGAGGTGAAGAAGGAGCAGGAGGGCAGGAAGCAGCAGGAGGGCGAGAAGGAGCATGAGGTGGACAATGAGCAGGGGGTGGACAAGGAGCAGGAGGTGGAGAAGGAGCAGGAGGTGGACAAGGAACAGGAGGAGGAGAAGAAGCAACAGTTGGAGAACGAGCAGGTGGCTGAAAAGGTCCAGGAGGGGAAGGAGTTGGACCAGAAGCAGGAGGAGGAGCAGGAGCAGGAGGAGAAGAAGGAGCAGGAGGTGGAGAATGAGCAGGAGGTGCAGAAGGAGCAGGAGGTGGAAAACGAGCAGGAGGGCGAGAAGGAGCAGGAGGGCGAGAAGGAGCAGGAGGGCGAGAAGGAGCTGGAGGACGAGATGGAGCAGGAGGGCGAGATGGAGCACTAGGTGGACAAGGAGCAGGAGGTGTACAATGAGCAGGAGGTGGACATGGAGCAGGAGGTGGACAATGAGCAGGAGATGGACATGGAGCCGGAGGTGGACAAGGAGCAGGAGGTAGATAAGGAGCCGGAGTTGGACAAGGAGCAGAAGGTAGATAAGGAGCAGGAGATGGACAAGGAGCAGGAGGAGGAGAAGGAGATGGAGGAGGAGAAGGACGTGGAGAAGGATCAGGAGGAGGAGAAGGAACAGGAGGTGGAGAAGAAACAGGAGGAGGAGAAGGAGCAGGAGGAGGAGAAGGAGCAGGAGGAGGAGAAGGAGCAGGAGAAGAAGAAGTAGCAGGAGGAGGAGAAGGAGGTGGAGGAGGAGAAGGAGGTGGAGAAGGAGCAGGAGGAAGAGAAGGAACAGGAGGTGGAAAAGAAGCAATTGGTGGAGAAGGAGCAGAAGGCGGAGAAGGTGCAGGAGGTGGAAAAGGAGCAATAGGTGGAGAAGGAGCAGGAGGGTGACATGGAGCAGGAGGTGGAGGAGGAGCAGGAGAAAGAGGTGAAGAAGTAGCAGCAGGAGCAGAAGAAGCAGCAGGAGAAGTAGCAGCAAGAGGAGACGGAGCAGGAGCGGGAGAAGGAGCAGAAGCGGGAGTAGGAGCAGGAGCGAGAGAAGGAGCATGAAGTGGAGAAGGAGCAGGAGGAGGAGGTTGAGCAAAAGTGGAGAAGTAGCAGGAGTTGGAGAATGAAGAGGAGGTGGAGAAGGAGCAGGAGGAGGAGAAGGAGCTGGAGGAGACGAAGGAGCAGGAGGTGGAGATGGAGCCGGAGTGGAGAAGGAGGAGGAGAAGGAGGTGGAGAATGAGCAGGAGGTGCAGACGGAGCAGGAGGTGGAAAAGCAGCCAGAGATGGACAAGTAGTAGGAGGTGGACAAGGAGCAGGAGGTGGACAAGGAGCAGGAGGCGGAGAAGGAGAAGGAGTTGGAGAGGGAGCAGGAGGAGGGGAAGGAGCAGGAGGAGGAGAAGGAGCAGGTGGAGGAGAAGGAGCAGTAGGAGGAGATGGAGATGAAGGAGGAGAAGGACGTGGAGAAGGATCAGGAGGAGGAGAAGGAGTAGGAGGAGGAGAAGGAGCAGGAGAAGAAGAAATAGCAGGAGGAGGAGAAGAAGGTGGAGGAGGAACAGGAGGTGGAAAAGAAGCAATAGGTGGAGATGGAGCTGCAGGCGGAGAAGGAGCAGTGGAGGAGAAGGAGGAGGAGCAGGAGGCGGAGAAGGTGCAGGAGGTGGAAAAGGAGCAGTAGGTGGAGAAGGAGCAGGAGGGAGACATGGAGCAGGAGGTGGAGAAGGAGCAGGTGGAGGAGAAGGAGGAGGAGCAGGAGGCGGAGAAGGAGCAGGAGATGGGAAAGGAGCAGGAGGGGAGAAGGAGAAGGAGGAGGAGCAGGAGGAGGAGCAGGACGAGGAGCAGGAGGTCGAGAAGGAGCAGGAGGGCGAGATGGAGCAGGAGGGCGAGAAGGAGAAGGTGGAGGAGAAGGAGGAGAAGAAGGAGCAGGAGGTGGTGAATGAGCAGGAGTGGAGAAGGAGCAGGATGTGGAGAAGGAGCAGAAGCAGGAGTAAGAGCAGGAGCGGGAGAAGGAGCATGAAATGGAGAAGGAGCAGGAGGAGGAGGTAGAGCAAAAGTGGAGAATGATGAGAAGGTGGAGAAGGAGCAGGAGGAGGAGAAGGAGCAGGAGTAGGAGAAGGACCAGGAGGGGGAGTAGAAGAAGGAGTTGGAGAAGAAGCAGGAGGAGGAGGTTGAGTAGGTGGAGAAAAAGGAGCAGGAGGAGGAGAAGGAGCAGGAGGTGGAGATGGAGCAAGAAGAGGAGAATGAGCAAGAGGTGGAGAAGGAGCAGGAGGAGGAGACGGAGCAGGAGGAGGGGGATGAGAAGGAGCAGGAGGATGAGAAGGAGCAGGAGTTGGAGATGGAGCACGGGGAGGAGAAGGAGCAGGAGGAGGAGAAGGAGCAGGAGGAGGAGAAGGAGCAGGAGGTGGAGATGGGGCAGGAGTGGAGAAGGAGCAGGAGAAGAAGAAGGAGCAGGAGCGAGATAAGGAGCAGGTGGTGGAGAAAGAGCAGGAGGAGAAGAAGGAAGAGAAGGAGGAGCAGGAGGTGGTGAATGAGCAGGAGTGAAGAAGGAGCAGGAGGTGGAGAAGGAGCAGAAGCGGGAGAAGGAGCTGAAGCGGGAGAAGTAGCAGCAGCGTGAGAAGGAGCAGAAGCGGTAATAGGAGCAGGAGCGGGAGATGGAGCATGAAGAGAAGAAGGAGCAGGAGGTGGAGAATGATAAGGAGGTAGAGAAGGAGCAGGGGTGGTGAACAAAAAGGAGGAGGAGATGGAGCAAGAGGTGGGGAAGAAGCAGTATGTGGAGAAGGAGCAGCAGCAGGAAGTTGAGCAAGAGGAGGAGGGTGAGCTGGAGGAGCTGAAGCAGCAGGAGGAGGAGGAAAAGGAGAAGGTGGAGGATGAGCAGCAGGTGGAGAAGGAGCAGGAGGTGGAGAAGGAGCAGGACGTGGAGAAGGAGAAGGAGGAGGAGGAGGAGGGGGGTCAGGTGAAGGAGCAGGAGGAGGAGAAGGAGCAGGAGGATGAGAAGCGGCAGGAGCTGCAGAAGGAGCAGGGGGAGGAGAAGGAGCAGGAGGAGGAGAAGGAGCAGGAGGAGAAGAAGGAGCAGGAGGTGGAGATGGAGCAGGAGTGGAGAAGGAACAGCAGATGAAGAAGGAGCAGAAGGAGGAGTAGGAGCAGGAGGAAGAGACGGAGCAGGAGGTGAAGAAGGCACAAGATGAGGAGAAGGAGCAAGAGGTGGAGAAGGAGCAGGACGTGGAGAAGGAGCAGGAGAAGGAGATGGAGAAGTAGCAGCAGAAGGAGAAGGAGCAGAAGCGGGAGAAGGGTCTGAAGCGGGAGAAGGAGCATGAAGTGGAGATTGAGCAAAAGTGGAGAAGAAGCAGGAGGTGGAGAATGATGAGGAGGTAGAGAAGGCGCAGGGGTTGAGAACAAGATGGAGCAGGAGATTGAGCAGAAGGTGGGGAAGGAGCAGAAGGGGAGGCGGAGCAGGAGGGGGAGAAGGAGCAGAAGGGGAGGAGGAGCAGGAGGTGGAGAAAGAGCAGGATGGGGAGCAGGAGCAGGAGTTGAAGGAGTAGGAGGCGGAGGAGGAGGAGAAGGAGCAGGATCTTGAGTTGGAGCAGGAATTGAGGAGGAGCAGGAGGAGAAGAAGGAGCAGGCGGAGTAGAAGGAGCAGGAGGAGGAGGAGGAGCAGGAGAATGAGAAGGAGCAGGATGTGGAGATGGCGCAGGAGGAGGAGAAGGAGCACAGGAGGAGGAGAAGTAGCAGGAGGAGGAGAAGGATCAGGAGGTGGCGATGGAGCAGGAGTGGAGAAGGAGCAGGAGAAGAAGAAGGTACGGGAGGAGGAGTAGGAACAGGAGTAGGAGAATGAGCAGAAAGTGGAGAAGGCGCAAGATGAGGAGAAGGAGCAGGAGGTGGAGAAGGTGCAGGAGGGAGACAAGGAGCAGGAGGTGGAGAAAGAGCAGGAGGAGGAGAAGGAGCAGGATGATGAGAAGGAGCAGGAGGAGGAGAAGGAGCAGGAGGTGGAGATGGAGCAGGAGTGGAGAAGGAGCAGGAGAAGAAGAAGGAGCAGGAGGAGGAGAAGGAGCAGGAGATCGAGAAGCAGCAGGTTGGCGACACGCAGCAGGAGGGCGAGAACGCGCAGGAGGTGGAAAAGGCGCAGGAGGTGGACAAGCAGCAGGAGGAGGAGGTTGAGCAGGAGGTGGCGACGGAGCAGAAGATGGAGATGGAGCAGGAGAAGAAGAAGGAGCAGAAGGAGGATTAGGAGCAGGAGGAGGAGAAGGAGCAGGTGGTGGAGATGGTGCAGGGGGAGGAGAACGAGCAGGAGGAGGAGAAGGAGCAGGATGAGGAGAAGGAGCAGGAGGAGGAGATGGAGCAAGAAGAGGAGAAGGAGCAGGAGGTGGAGAAGGAACAGGAGGTGGAGAAGGAGCAGGAGGTGGAGAAGGAGCAGGAATGAGACAAGGAGGAGGAGGTGGAGAAGGAGCAGGAGGAGGAGAAGGATGAGAAGAAGGAACAGGAGATTGTGAATGAACAGGAGTGGAGAAGGAGCATGAGGTGGAGAAGAATCAGGAGGAGAAGTATCAGGAGGAGGAGAAGGAGCAGGAGGAGGAGACGTAGCAGGAGGTGGAGTTGGAGCAGGGGGAGGAGAAGGAGCAGGAGGAGGAGGTTGAGCAGGAGTTGGAGAAGAAGCAGGTAGAGGAGGTTGAGCAGGAGGTGGAGATGGAGCAGGAGGTGGAGATGCAGCAGGAGAAGAAGAAGGAGTAGCAGGAGGATTAGGAGCAGGAGGAGGAGAAGGAGCAGGTGTTGGAGATGGAGCAGGGGGAGGAGAAGGAGCAGGAGGAGGAGAAGGAGCAGGAGGAGGAGAAGGAGCAGGAGGTGGAGATTGAGCAAGAAGAGGAGAAGGAGCAGGAGGTGGAGAAGGAGCAGGAGGAGGAGAAGGAGGAGAAGAAGGAACACGAGATTGTGAATGAGCAGGAGTGGAGAAGGAGCAGGGGGAGGAGAAGGAGCAGGAGGAGGAGGTTGAGCAGGAGGTGGCGAAGGAGCAGAAGGTGGAGATGGAGCAGGAGAAGAAGAGGGAGCAGGAGGAGGATTAGGAGCAGGAGGAGGAGAAGGAGCAGATGGTGGAGATGGAGCACGGGGAGGAGAAGGAGCAGGAGGAGGAGAAGGAGCAGGAGGAGGAGAAGGAGCAGGAGGAGGAGATGGAGCAAGAAGAGGAGAAGGAGCAGGAGGTGGAGAAGGAACAGGAGGTGGAGAAGGAGCAGGAGGTGGAGAAGGAGCAGGACTGAGACAAGGAGGAGGAGGTGGAGAAGGAGCAGGAGGAGGAGAAGGAGGAGAAGAAGGAACAGGAGATTGTGAATGAGCAGGAGTGGAGAAGGAGCATGAGGTGGAGATGAATCAGGAGGAGGAGAAGGATCAGGAGGAGGAGAAGGAGCAGGAGGAGGAGACGTAGCAGGAGGTGGAGTTGGAGCAGTGGGAGGAGAAGGAGCAGGAGGAGGAGGTTGAGCAGGAGTTGGAGAAGAAGCAGGAGGAGGAGGTTGAGCAGGAGGTGGAGATGGAGCAGGAGGTGGAGATGCAGCAGGAGAAGAAGAAGGAGCAGGAGGAGGATTAGGAGCAGGAGGAGGAGAAGGAGCAGGTGTTGGAGATGGAGCAGGTGGAGGAGGAGGAGCAGGAGGAGGAGAAGGAGCAGTAGGAGGAGAAGGAGCAGGAGGTGGAGATGGAGCAAGAAGAGGAGAAGGAGCAGGAGGTGGAGAAGGAGCAGCAGGTGGAGAAGGAGCAGCAGGGAGACAAGGAGCAGGAGGTGGAGAAGGAGCAGGAGGAGGAGAAGGAGGAGAAGAAGGAACAGGAGATTGTGAATGAGCAGGAGTGGAGAAGGAGCATGAGTTGGAGAAGGAGCAGGAGAAGGAGATGGAGAAGCAGCAGCAGGAGCAGAAGAAGCAGCAGGAGGAGAAGTAACAGCAGGAGGAGACGGAGCAGAAGCGGGTGAAGGAGCAGAAGCAGGAGTAGGAGCAGGAGTCGGAGAATAAGCAGGGGCTGGAGAAGGCGCAAGATGAGGAGAAGGAGCAGGAGGTGGAGAAGGAGCAGGAGATGGACACGGAGCAGGAGGAGGAGAAGGAGGTGGAGAAGGAGGAGGAAGAGAAGGAACAGGATGTGGAGAAGAAGCAATAGGTCAAGAAGGAGCAGGTGGCGAAGAAGGACCAGGAGGGGGAGTAGAGAAGGAGTTGGAGAAGAAGCAGGAGGATGAGCAGAAGCAGGAGTAGAAGAAGGAGCAGGAGGTGGAGAAGGTGCGGGAGGGGGAGAATGAGCAGAAGGTGGAGAAGGATCAGGAGGAGGAGAAGGATCAGGAGGAGGAGAAGGATCAGGAGGAGGAGAAGGTGCAGGAGGAGGAGAAGTAGCAGGAGGTGGAGATGGAGCAAGAAGAGGAGAAGGAGCAGGTGGTGGAGTAGGAACAGGAGTCGGATAATGAGCAGAAGGTGGAGAAGGCGCAAGATGAGGAGAAGGAGCAGGAGGTGGAGAAAGAGCAGGAGGTGGAGAAGGAGCATGAGGTGGAGAAGGAGCAGGAGGTGAAGAAGGAGCAGGAGGGAGACAAGGAGCAGGAGTTGGAGAAAGAGCAGGAGGAGGGGAAGGAGTAGGAGGATGAAAAGGAGCAGGAGGAGGAGAAGGAGCAGGAGGTGGAGATGGAGCAGGAGTGGAGAAGGAGCAGGAGAAGTAGAAGGAGCAGGAGCAGGAGAAGGAGCAGGAGGTGGAGATGGAGCTGGAGTGGAGAAGGAGCAGGAGAAGAAGAAGGAGCAGGAGGAGGAGTAGGAGCAGGAGGAGGAGAAGGAGCAAGAGGTGGAGAAGGTGCAAGATGAGGAGAAGGAGCAGGAGGTGGAGAAGGAGCAGGAGATGGACAAGGAGCAGGAGGAGGAGAAGGAGGTGGAGGAGGAGAAGGAGGTGGAGAAGGAGGAGGAGGAGAAGGAACAGGAGGTGGAGAAGAAGCAATCGGTCGAGAAGGAGCAGGAGGCGACGAAGGACCAGAAGGGTGAGTAGAGAAGGAGTTGGATAAGAAGCAGGAGGATGAGCAGGAGCAGGAGTAGAAGAAGGAGCAGGAGGAGGAGAAGGATCAGGAGGAGGAGAAGGAGCAGGAGGAGGAGACGGATCAGGAGGAGAAGGAGCAGGAGGAGGAGAAGTAGCAGGAGGTGGAGATGGAGCATGATTGGAGGAGGAGCAGGAGAAGAAAAAGGAGCAGGAGGAGGAGTAGAAGCAGGAGGAGGAGAAGAGGTAGGAGAAGGAGAAGGCGCAAGATGAGGAGGAGGAGAAGGAGAATGAGAACGAGCAGGAGGTGGAGAAGGAGAAGGAGCGAGAGAAGGAGGAGGAGGGAGATAAGCAGCAGGATGTGGAGAAGGAGCAGGAGGAAGAGAAGGAGGAAAAGAAGGAGCAGGAGGTCGTGAATGAGCAGGAGTGGAGAAGGAGCAGGAGGTGGAGAAGGAGCAGGAGGGCGAGAAGGAGCAGGAGATCGAGAAGCAGCAGGTTGGCGACATGCAGCAGGAGGGCGAGAACGCGCAGGAGGTGGAAAAGGAGCAGGAGGTGGACAAGCAGCAGGAGGAGGAGGTTGAGCAGGAGGTGGCGACGGAGCAGAAGGTGGAGATGGAGCAGGAGAAGAAGAAGGAGCAGGAGGAGGATTAGGAGCAGGATGAGGAGAAGGAGCAGGTGGTGGATATGGAGCAGGGGGAGGAGAACGAGCAGGAGGAGGAGAAGGAGCAGGATGAGGAGAAGGAGCAGGAGGAGGAGATGGAGCAAGAAGAGGAGAAGGAGCAGGAGGTGGAGAAGGAACAGGAGGTGGAGAATGAGCAGGAGGTGGAGAAGGAGCAGGAATGAAACAAGGAGGAGGAGGTGGAGAAGGAGCAGGAGGAGGAGAAGGAGGCGAAGAAGGAACAGGAGATTGTGAATGAGCAGGAGTGGAGAAGGAGCATGAGGTGGAGAAGAATCAGGAGGAGGAGAAGGATCAGGAGGAGGAGAAGGAGCAGGAGGAGGAGACGTAGCAGGAGGTGGAGTTGGAGCAGGGGGAGGAGAAGGAGCAGGAGGAGGAGGTTGAGCAGGAGTTGGAGAAGGAGCAAGAGGTGGAGAAGGTGCAAGATGAGGAGAAGGAGCAGGAGGTGGAGAAGGAGCAGGAGGTGGAGAAGGAGCAGGAGGAGGAGAAGGAGCAGGAGGTGGAGAAGGAGCAGGAGGAGGAGAAGGAGCTGGAGGAGGAGAAGGAGCAGGAGGAGGAGAAGGAGCAGGAGGGGGAGAAGGAGCAGGCGGAGGAGAAGGAGCATGAGGAGGAGGATGAGCAGGAGGAGGAGAAGGAGCAGGAGGGGAGCAGGAGCACAAGGCGGAGAAAGAGCAGGAGGAGGAGAAGGAGCCGGAGGTGGAGAAGGATCCGGAGGTGGAGAAGGAGCAGGAGGAGGAGAAGGAGCAGGAGGTGGAGATGGAGCAGGAGGTGGAGAAGGAGCAGGAGGAGGAGAAGGAGCTGGAGGAGGAGAAGCAGCAGGATGAGGTGGAGCAGCAGGAGGAGGTGGAGCAGGAGGAGGAGGTTGAGCAGGAGGAGGTGAAGGAGCAGCAGGAGGTTGAGCAGGAGGTAGAGTAGGAGGAGGAGATGGAGCAGGGGGAGGATGAGCAGGAGGTGGAGAAGGAGTCGGAGGAGGAGGTGGATCAGGAGGCGGAGGTGCTGCAGGAGGAGGAGGTGGAGAAGGCGCAGGTGGAGGAGTTGGAGCAGGAGGAGGATGTTGATCAGGAGGAGTAGAAGGAGCAGGAGGAGGTTGAGCAGGAGGTGGAAATGGAGCAGGAGGTGGTGGAGGAGGAGGAGGAGCAGGAGGTGAAGAAGGAGCAGGAGTAGAAGTAGCAGGAGGAGGAGAAGGAGCAGGAGGTGGAGAAGGAGCAGGAGCAGGAGGAGGAGAAGGAGCTGGAGGAGGAGAAAGAGCAGGAGGAGGAGAAGGATGAAGAGGGGGAGAAGGAGCAGGAGGGTGAGAAGGAGCAAGAGGAGGAGAAGGAGCAGGAGGATGAGAAGAAGCTGGAGGTGGACAAGGTGCAGGAGGTGGACAAGGTGCAGGAGGTGGACAAGGAGCAGGAGGTTGAAAAGGATCAGGAGGTTGACAAGGAGCAGGAGCAGGAGATTGAGGTGGAGAAGGTGTTGGAGAAGGAGCGGGAGTTGGAGAATACGCAATCGGTGGAGAAGGAGCAGGAGGCGGAGAAGGACCAGGACGGGGAGCAGGAGCACTCGGCGGAGAAAGAGAATGATTAGCAGAAGGAGCAGCAGTTGGAGAAGAAGCAGGAGTATGAGGTTGAGCAGGAATACGAGACGGAGCAGGAGGAGGTTGAGCAGGTGATGGAGAAGGAGCATGAGGTGGAGAAGGAGCCGCATATGGAGAAGGAGCCGGAGGTGGAGAAGGAGCAGGAGGATTAGAAGGAGCAGGAGGTGGAGAAGGAGCAGGAGGTGGAGAAGGAGCAGGAGGAAGAGAAGTAGCAGGATGTGCAGATGAAGCAGGAGGGGGACAAGGAGCAGGAGGGGGACAAGGAGCAGGAGGGGGACATGGAGCAGGAGGCGGAGAAGGAGCATGAGGGGGAGCAGGAGCACGAGGCGGAGAATGAGCAGGAGGAGGAGAAGGAGCAGGAGGTGGAGAAGGAGCAGGAGGTGGAGAAGGAGAAGGAGTTGGAGAATAAGCAGGAGGTGGAGAAGGAGAAGGAGTTGGAGAATACGCAGGAGGAGCTTGAGCAGGATTGGGAGAAGGAGTTGGAGATGGAGCAGGATGAGGTTGAGCAGGAGATGGAGAAGGAGAAGGAGGTGGAGAATGAGCCGGACGTAGAGAAGGAGCCGAGGGTGGAGAAGGAGCCGGAGATGGAGATGGAGCCGGAGGTGGACAGGGGGCTGGAGGAGAAGAAGGAGATGAAGGAGGAGAAGGAACAGGAGGAAGAGAAGTAACAGGAGGAGGAGAAGGAGCACGACGTGGAGCAGTCGGTGAAGAAGGGGCAGGTGGAGGAGGTGGAGCAGGAAGTGGAGAATGAGCAGGAGGAGGTGAAGGAGAAGGAGGTGGAGAAGGAGCAGGAGGTGGAGAAGGAGAAGGAGTTGGAGAATAAGCAGGAGGTGGAGAAGGAGAAGGAGTTGGAGAATAAGCAGGAGGAGGAGCTTGAGCAGGAGTGGGAGAAGGAGTTCGAGATGGAGCAGGATGAGGTTGAGCAGGAGATGGAGAAGGAGCAGGAGGTTGAGAATGAGCCGGAAGTAGAGAAGGAGTCGAGGGTGGAGAAGGAGCCGGAAATGGAGATGGAGCCGGAGGTGGAGAGGGGGCAGGAGGAGAAGAAGGAGCTGAAGGAGGAGAAGGAACAGGAAGAAGAGAAGTAACAGGAGGAGGAGAAGGAGCACGAGGTGGAGCAGTAGGTGAAGAAGGGGCAGGAGGAGGAGGTGGAGCAGGAGGAGGAGGTGGAGCAGGAGGTGGAGAAGGAGCAGGGGGAGGAGGTGGAGCAGGAGGAGGATATTGATCAGGAGGAGTAGAAGGAGCAGGAGGAGGTTGAGCAGGAGGTGGAAATGGAGCAGGAGGTGGAGGAGGAGGAGCAGGAGCAGGAGGTGAAGAAGGAGCAGGAGGAGGTGAAGTAGCAGGAGGAGGAGAAGGAGCAGGAGCGTGAGAAGGAGCAGGAGGGGAAGAAGGAGCAGGAGGTGGAGAAGGAGCAGGAGGAGGAGAAGGAGCAGGAGGGGGAGCAGGAGCAGGAAGAGGAGAAGGAGCAGGAGGGGGAGAAGGTTGCAGGAGGAGGAGAAGGAGCAGGAGGAGGAGAAGGAGCTGCAGGTGGACAAGGTGCAGGAGGTGGACAAGGTGCAGGAGGTGAACAAGGAGCAGGAGCTTGAAAAGGATCAGGAGGTTGACAAGGAGCAGGAGGAGGAGAAGGAGGTGGAGAAGGTGTTGGAGAAGGAGCGGGAGTTGGAGAATACGCAATCGGTGGAGAAGGAGCAGGAGGCGGAGAAGGACCAGGACGGGGAGCAGGAGCACTCGGCGGAGAAAGAGAAGGATTAGCAGAAGGAGCAGCAGTTGGAGAAGAAGCAGGAGTATGAGGTTGAGCAGTAGTACGAGAAGGAGCAGGAGGAGGTTGAGCAGGTGATGGAGAAGGAGCATGAGGTGGAGAAGGAGCCGCAGGTGGAGAAGGAGCCGGAGGTGGAGAAGGAGCAGGAGGAGGAGAAGGAGCAGGAGGTGGAGAAGGAGCAGGAGGTGGAGAAGGAGCAGGAGGAAGAGAAGTAGCAGGATGTGCAGAAGAAGCAGGAGGGGGACAAGGAGCAGGAGGGGGACATGGAGCAGGAGGCGGAGAAGGAGCATGAGTGGGAGCAGGAGCACGAGGCAGAGAAAGAGCAGGAGGAGGAGAAGGAGCAGGAGGTGGAGAAGGAGCAGGAAGTGGAGAAGGAGAAGGAGTTGGAGAATAAGCAGGAGGAGGAGCTTGAGCAGGAGTGGGAGAAGGAGTTGGAGATGGAGCAGGATGAGGTTGATCAGGAGATGGAGAAGGAGCAGGATGTGCAGGTCGATCAGGAGGAGGAGCTGTTGCAGGAGGAGGAGGTGGACCTGGAGGTGGAGAAGGAGCAGGTGGAGGAGGTGGAGCAGGAGGAGGATGTTGATCAGGAGGAGTAGAAGGAGCAGGAGGAGCTTGAGCAGGAGGTGGAAATGGAGCAGGAGGTGGAGGAGGAGGAGGAGGAGCAGGAGGTGAAGAAGGAGCAGGAGGAGGAGACGTAGCAGGAGTAGGAGAAGGAGCAGGAGGGGTAGAAGGAGCAGGAGGAGGAGAAGGAGCAGGAGGTGGAGAAGGAGCAGGAGGAGGAGAAGGAGCTGGAGGAGGAGAAGGAGCAGGAGGAGGAGAAGGAGCAGGAGGGGGAGAAGGAGCAGGCGGGGGAGAAGGAGCATGAGGAGGAGGATGAGCAGGAGGAGGAGAAGGAGCAGGAGGGGAGCAGGAGCACAAGGCGGAGAAAGAGCAGGAGGAGGAGAAGGAGCAGGAGGTGGAGAAGGTGCAGGCGGTGCAGAAGGAGCAGGAGGAGGAGAAGGAGCAGGAGGTGGAGAAGGAGCAGGAGGTGGAGAAGGAGCAGGAGGAAGAGAAGTAGTAGGATGTGCAGAAGAAGCAGGAGGGGGACAAGGAGCAGGAGGGGTACATGGAGCAGGAGGCGGAGAAGGAGCAGGAGGGGGAGAAGGAGATGGAGTTGGAGAATAAGCAGGAGGAGGAGCTTGAGCAGGAGTGAGAGAAGGAGTAGGAGATGGAGCAGGAGGAGGTTGAGCAGGAGATGGAGAAAGAGCAGGAGGTGAAGAATGAGCCCGACGTAGAGAAGGAGCCGAGGGTGGAGAAGGAGCCAGAGATGGAAATGGAGCCGGAGGTGGAGAGAGGGCAGGAGGGGAAGAAGGAGCTGAAGGAGGAGAAGGAACAGGAGGAAGAGAAGTAACAAGAGGAGGAGAAGGAGCACGAGGTGAAGAAGCAAGTGGAGAATGAGCAGGAGGAGGAGGTGGAACAGGAGGTGGAGAAGGAGGAGGAGGTGGAGCAGGAGGTGAAGAAGGGGCAGGAAGGGGAGGAGGAGGAGAAGGAGCAGGAGGTGGAGATGGAGCAGGATTGGAGAAGAAGCAGGTGGAGAAGAAGGACCAGGAGGAGGAGAAGCAGCAGGAGGAGAAGCAGCAGGAGGAGGAGGTTGAGCAGGAGGAGGTGAAGGAGCAGCAGGAGGTTGAGCAGGAGGTAGAGTAGGAGGAGGAGATGGAGCAGGGGGAGGATGAGCAGGAGGTGGAGAAGGAGTAGGAGGAGGAGGTGGATCAGGAGGAGGAGGTGCTGCAGGAGGAGGAGGTGGAGCTGGAGGTGGAGAAGGAGCAGGTGGAGGAGTTGGAGCAGGAGGAGGATGTTGTTCAGGAGGAGTAGAAGGAGCAGGAGGAGGTTGAGCAGGAGGTGGAATGGAGCAGGAGGTGGAGGAGTAGGAGGAGCAGGAGGTGTAGAAGGAGCAGGAGGAGGAGAATTAGCAGGAGGAGGAGAAGGAGCAGGAGGGGGAGAAGGAGCAGGAGGAGGAGAAGGAGCAGGAGGTGGAGAAGGAGCTGGAGGAGGAGAAGGAGCAGGAGGAGGAGAAGGAGCAGGAGGGGGAGAAGGAGCAGGAGGGGGAGAAGGAGCAGGAGGGGGAGAAGGAGCAGGAGGGGGAGAAGGAGCAGGAGGGGGAGAAGGAGCAAGAGGAGGAGAAGGAGCAGGAGGAGGAGAAGAAGCTGGAGGTGGACAAGGTGCAGGAGGTGGACAAGGTGCAGGAGGTGGACAAGGAGCAGGAGGTTGAAAAGGATCAGGAGGTTGACAAGGAGCAGGAGGAGGAGAAGGAGGTGGAGAAGGTGTTGGAGAAGGAGCGGGAGTTGGAGAATACGCAATCGGTGGAGAAGGGGCAGGAGGCGGATAAGGACGAGGACGGGGAGCAGGAGCACTCGGCGGAGAAAGAGAAGGATTAGCAGAAGGAGCAGCAGTTGGAGAAGAAGCAGGAGTATGAGGTTTAGCAGGAGTACGAGACGGAGCAGGAGGAGGTTGAGCAGGTGATGGAGAAGGAGCATGAGGTGGAGAAGGAGCCGCAGGTGGAGAAGGAGCCGGAGGTGGAGAAGGAGCAGGAGGAGGAGAAGGAGCAGGAGGTGGAGAAGGAGCAGGAGGTGGAGAAGGAGCAGGAGGAAGAGGAAGAGAAGTAGCAGGATGTGCAGAAGAAGCAGGAGGGGGACAAGGAGCAGGAGGGGGACATGGAGCAGAAGGCGGAGAAGGAGCATGAGGGGGAGCAGGAGCACGAGGCGGAGAAAGAGCAGGAGGAGGAGAAGGAGCAGGAGGTGGAGAAGGAGCAGGAGGTGGAGAAGGAGAAGGAGTTGGAGAATAAGCAGGAGGTGGAGAAGGAGAAGGAGTTGGAGAATCAGCAGGAGGAGGAGCTTGAGCAGGAGATGGAGAAGGAGCAGGAGGTCGAGAATGAGCCGGACGTAGAGAAGGAGCCGAGGGTGGAGAAGGAGCCGGAGATGGAGCCGGAGGTGGAGAGGGGGCAGGAGGAGAAGAAGGAGCTGAAGGAGGAGAAGGAATAGGAGGAAGAGAAGTAACAGGAGGAGGAGAAGGAGCAAGAGGTGGAGCAGTAGGTGAAGAAGTGGCAGGAGGAGGAGGTGGAGCAGGAAGTGGAGAATGAGCAGGAGGAGGAGGTGGAGCAGGAGGTGGAGAAGGAGGAGGAGGTGGAGCAGGAGGTGAAGAAGGGGCAGGAAGGGGAGGAGGAGGAGAAGGAGCAGGAGGTGGTGATGGAGCAGGATTGGAGAAGGAGCAGGAGGAGAAGAAGGAGCAGGAGGAGGAGAAGCAGCAGAAGGAGGAGAAGGTAGGGGAGTCTATAACGAGGGGGCACAGATTTAAGGTGAGAGGGGAGAGATACAAAAGGATCCAGAGGGGCAATTTTTTCACTCAAAGGGTGGTGAGTGTCTGGAACGAGCTGCCAGAGGCAGTAGTAGAGGCGGGTACAATTTTGTCTTTTAAAAAGCATTTGGACAGTTACATGGGGAAGATGGGTATCGAGGGATATGGGCCAAGTGCAGGCAATTGGGACTAGCTTAGTGGTATAAACTGGGCGACATGGACATGTTGGGCCGAAGGGCCTGTTTCCATGTTGTAACTTCTATGATTCTATGATTCTATAAGCAGCAGGAGGAGCAGGAGGAGGAGGGTGAGCAGGAGGAGGTGAAGGAGCAGCAGGAGTTTGAGCAGGAGGTAGAGTAGGAGGAGGAGATGGAGCAGTGGGAGGATGAGCAGGAGGTGGAGAAGGAGTAGGAGGTGTAGATTTAGCAGCATGAGGAGATGGAGCAGGAGGAGAAGGAAGTGGCGAATGAGCAGTAAGGGGAGAAGGAGCAGTAGGAAGAGGTGGACCAGGAGGAGGAGGTGGAGCAGGAGGAGGAGGTGGAGCAGGAGGTGGGGAAGGAGCAGGGGGAGGAGGTGGAGCAGGAGGAGGATGTTGATCAGGAGGAGGAGAAGGAGCAGGAGATTGTTGAGCAGGAGGTGGAAATGGAGCAGGAGGTGGAGGAGGAGGAGAAGGAGCAGGAGGTGAAGAAGGAGCAGGAGGAGGAGAAGGAGCAGGAGGAGGAGAAGGAGCAGGAGGAAGTTGAGCAGGAATTGGAGAAGGAGCAGGATTTGGAGAAGGAGCAGAAGGAGGAGAACAAGCAGGAGGTGGCGAAGGAGCTGGAGGAGGAGAAAGAGCAGGAGGAGGAGGTGGATCAGGAGGAGGAGGTGTTGCAGGAGGAGGAGGTGGAGCTAGAGGTGGAGAAGGAGCAGGTGGAGGAGGTGGAGCAGGAGGAGGATGTTGATCAGGAGGAGTAGAAGGAGCAGGAGGAGGTTGAGCAGGAGGTGGAAATGGAGCAGGAGGTGGAGGAGGAGGAGCAGGAGCAGGAGGTGAAGAAGGAGCAGGAGGAGGTGAATTAGCAGGAGGAGGAGAAGGAGCAGGAGGGGGAAAGGAGCAGGGGGAGGAGAAGGAGCAGGAGGTGGAGAAGGCGCAGGAGGGGGAGATGGAGCAGGAGGGGGAGAATGAGCAGGAGGGGGTGAAGGAGCAGGAGGAGGAGAAACAGCAGGAGGAGGAGAAGGAGCTGGAGGTGGACAAGGTGCAGGTGGTGGACAAGGAGCAGGAGGTGGACAAGGAGCAGGAGGTTGAAACGGATCAGGACGTTGAAAACGAGCAGGAGGAGGAGAAGGAGGTGGAGAAGCTGTTGGAGGAGGAGAAGGAGCGGGAGGTGGAGAATACGCAATCGGTTGAGAAGGAGCAGGAGGCGGAGAAGGACCAGGACGGGGAGCAGGAGCACTCGGCGGAGAAAGAGAAGGATTAGGAGAAGGAGCAGCAGTTGGAGAAGAAGCAGGAGTATGAGGTGAGCAGGAGTACGAGAAGGAGCAGGAGGAGGCTGAGCAGTTGATGGAGAAGGAGCATGAGGTGGAGAAGGAGCCGGAGGTGGAGAAGGATCCGGAGGTGGAAAATGAGCAGGAGGAGGAGAAGGAGCAGGAGGTGGAGGTGGAGCAGGAGGTGGATAAGGAGCAGGAGGAAGAGAAGTAGTCGGATGTGCAGAAGAAGCAGGAGGGGGACAAGGAGCAGGAGGGGGGCATGGAGCAGGAGGCGGAGAAGGAGCAGGAGTGGGAGCAGGAGCAGGAGGAGGAGAAGGAGCAGGAGGGGGAGAAGGAGCAGGAGGGTGAGTAGGAGCAGGAGGGGGAGAAGGAGCAGGAGGGGGAGAAGGAGCAGAAGGAGGAGAAGGAGCAGGAGGAGGAGAAGGAGCTGGAGATGGACAAGGTGCAGGAGGTGGACAAGGTGCAGGAGGTGGACAAGGAGCAGGAGGAGGAGAAGGAGGTGGAGAAGGTGTTGGAGAAGGAGCGGGAGTTGGAGAATACGCAATCGGTGAAGAAGGAGCAGGATGCGGAGAAGGACCAGGACGGGGAGCAGGAGCACTCGGCGGAGAAAGAGAAGGATTAGCAGAAGGAGCAGCAGTTGGAGAAGAAGCAGGAGTATGAGGTTGAGCAGGAGTACGAGAAGGAGTCGGAGGAGGTTGAGCAGGTGATGGAGAAGGAGCATGAGGTGGAGAAGAAGCCGCAGGTGGAGAAGGAGCCGGAGGTGGAGAAGGAGCAGGAGGAGGAGAAGGAGCAGGAGGTGGAGAAGGAGCAGGAGGTGGAGAAGGAGCAGGAGGAAGAGAAGTAGCAGGATGTGCAGAAGAAGCAGGAGGGGGACAAGGAGCAGGAGGGGGACATGGAGCAGGAAGCGGAGAAGGAGCATGAGGAGGAGCAGGAGCACGAGGCAGAGAAAGAGCTGGAGGAGGAGAAGGAGCAGGAGGTGGAGAAGGAGCAGGAGGTGGAGAAGCAGAAGGAGTTGGAGAATAAGCAGGAGGAGGAGCTTGAGCAGGAGTGGGAGAAGGAGTTGGAGATGGAGCATGATGACGTTGAGCAGGAGGTGGAAATGGAGCAGGAGGTGGAGGAGGAGGAGTAGGAGCAGGAGGTGAAGAAGGAGCTGGAGGAGGAGAAGGAGCAGGAGGAGGAGAAGGAGCAGGAGGAAGTTGAGCAGGAATTGGAGAAGGAGTATGATTTGGAGAAGGAGCAGAAGGAGGAGAACAAGCACAAGGTGGCGAAGGAGCTGGAGGAGTAGAAGGAGCAGGAGGAGGAGGTGGATCAGGTGGAGGATGTGGATCAGGAGGAGTAGAAGGAGCAGGAGGAGGTTGAGCAGGAGGTGGAAATGGAGCAGGAGGTGGAGGAGGAGGAGTAGGAGGAGGTGAAGAAGGAGCAGGAGGAGGAGAAGTAGCAGGAGGAGGGGAAGGAGCAGGAGGGGGAGAAGGAGCAGGAGGAGGAGAAGGAGCAGGAGGAGGAGAAGGAGCAGGAGGTGGAGAAGGAGGTGGAGCAGCAAGTGGAGAATGAGCAGCAGAAGGAGGTGGAGCAGGAGGAGGAGTTGGAGCAGGATGTGGAGAAGGAGGAGGAGGAGGAGGTCGAGTAGGAGGAGGAGAAGTAGCAGGAGGAGGTTGAGCTGGAGATAGAGAAGAAGTCGGAGGAGGAGAAGGAGCAGAAGGAGTAGTTTGAGGAGGAGGAGAAGAAGGAGCAGTAGCTGGAGAAGGAGCAGGAGGTGGAGAAGGAGCAGGAGGGGGAGAAGGATCAGGAGGGTGAGAATGAGCAGGCGGAGGAGAAGGAGCAGGAGGAGGAGATGGAGCAGCAGGAGGTTAGCATTAGGGTTAGGGTTAGGTTAGTGCATTAGGGTTAGGGTTAGGGCTCGGGTTAGGGTTAGGGTTAGTGCATTAGGGTTAGGGTTAGGGTTAGGGTTAGGTTGTTTAGTGCGGGCCGGAGGGGAGTTACACCCTCTTGTGTTCGTATTCTCACTCAACGCTTGAGCTTCTTGTCACTTATACCTGCCACTTTCGGTTGGCCCACGCTTTACCTTACCACCTGTCTTATTTTTCTTGCCGATCTCTTCTTCATCGTTTCTTGAGCAGTAATCCTTTGATCCCGCTTTGGGGTTATTGTCAGTTCCTGAGTTTTGCCAACTTATGGTCTCTATGTAGTGTTTAGTTATTATTTATTTTGTTTTTGGTGTTGGCATCTACCCTTTAGTTTTAGTAGTGTTAGGGTTATGTTGTATTGAGGTTGGGGGGTTCAGGTTAGGGTTCGGGTTGCTGCATTGGGGTTTGTGTTAGGGTTAGGCGAGGGTCAGGGTTGCAGTTAGGGTTAGGTTTTAGTGGTGGGGTGCATCTGTGTAAGGGTTAGGTGTTTAGGGGTGGGTTGGGGGTGGGGTTAAGTTTTAGCGGTAGGGTTGGGTGGTGTCTGTAGGCTTATGTTGTATTGAGGTTGGGTGGTTCAGGTTAGGGTTAGGGTTGCTGCATTGGGGTTAGTGTTAGGGTTAGGTGAGGTTCAGGGCTGCAGTTAGGTTCAGGGGTGTATCAGGGTTAGGCTTTAGGGGTGGGGTGGGGTGCATCAGGGTTAGGTTTTAGGGGTGGAGTGGGGTGCATCAGGGTTAGGGTTAGGTGGGGTTGGGGTTACGTTTTAGGGATAGGGTTGGGTGGTGTCTGTCATGGGCCAATGGAGTGCTTTGGAGTTAGGGTTGGGGCTTTGGTCTGTTTGTTGTGGGCAGTGGGGGTTTAGTGGTTTTGGTTAGGTCTAACAGTAGGGGTTACGTCTGTTTATTGTGGTTAGGGTAGGGTGTGGTTGCGGTTTGAGAGGTTTATCAAGATGGGGTTGGGATTTGTGGTAATTCAGGTCGGGGCAGTTTTGTGTTTTAATATTGGATTTTCCCTAATTTAGATCTGATTTAAGCCCTTTGGTAGCTGAGTTTGTAGTGTTATTATCCAGTGTTTTTCCCTCCTCTTCCTTTGTGAGGTTGTCCAGTTCATGTTGGTCTCCAACCCCATAAATTCCAGGGATTCAAGACCATGCTCCATGAAGTGTCGGGAGGTAGGTTTGTATACATCCTTTGTTCTAATAGCACTGAGGTGCCCTGTGAGCCTCATCCTTAGGCTATTCCCTGTTTCTCCTACATACAAGATGTGGCATTGTTTGCATCGAATTGCATAGACAGCACTGTGCTGTTCACATGTATATCTCTGTTTAATTAGGGCTGCTTTTCCTGTGTGTCTATTTTGTATAATTTTGCGGAGAAAACCTGATTTCGAAGGTCCGATTCCCCCAAAAAATTCCCGTAACCGCTGCCACCCACCTCCCGGGGGGAGAGGAGGGCGAAAGAAAGGACCCCCAGCCCCAGAGAGACCCAGTAAACCCTTTTATTTACGGGCCCTGCCCTCGTGTTTCAACCGAGAAAACTCCATATCCCACAATGCCTCACGCGGCGCTAGCTTTTCAGTCGCTGCGAAAAAAACCCGATCTCAAAGATAAAAATCACCCGGTGAACGCTCAAAATCTAAAGACGAAATAAAGTTATCAGAGTCTCACTCGTGTCCCCAACTCCTCCAGATCGCCGGGGAAAGGGTTTCTTTCAAAAAACCGGAGGTCGATATCCAGGAGCTCCCTGCTGTCGCGTTCCCCGCAGCACCAGGCATCTCTTAAAGGGGCCGTCCCCGCATCAATATCAAGAGACCGTGTCTATTATTCCGACGGGAACTCCAACTTTTTTCAAAAAAACCTGTCATCTTTTGTGCCCTTAATGCTGTCCTAAACCTCGTTGGGGGGTGGGGGAGGGTTGGATGATGAGTTCCATGTCTGTCAGTCTCACATTTCCAGCCATGCTTTTTTTAATCTGCAACTTTTTAAAAAAAATTTAAATTTTAAAATCCTCCTTGGTGCTCCCTATTTTTATAGTTTTCCTAAGTTTGCTTGCTGCTTTTTTTGTGGGGGGGCGAAAGGGGAACAAAAAGTTATTTAACCATCTCCCTCACTGATCAAGTTTAGACTTAAGGTATTTGCAAGAGATATTCTCTGGGTTTTCCCTTTCTTGGCATTTATATCTTTTTTTGTCTGTGGTAATGCAAAGCGTGTCACTCCTGAATGTTAGGTTGTATGGTGTGGGCAGGAAGGTAGTTACACCCTCTTGTGTTCGTATTCTCACTCAACGCATGAGCTTCTTGTCACTTATACCTGCCACTTTTGGATGGCCCACGCTTTACCTTACCACCTGGCTTCTTTTTCTTGCCGATCTCTTCTTAGTAATTTCTTGATCCGTAATCCTTTGATCCCCCTCTGGGGTTATAATCAGTTCCTGGGTTTTGCCAATTTATGGTCTCTATGTAGTATTTAGTGATTATTATTGGTGTTGGAACCCTACCCTTTATTTTAAGTAGTGTTTGGGTTATGTTGTATTGAGGTTGGGGGGTTCAGGTTAGGGTTAGCGTTGCTGCATTGGGGTTAGTGTTGGGGTTAGGTGAGGGTCAGGGTCGCAGTTAGTTTCAGGGCTATATTGGGGATAGGTTGGGGTGTATCAGGGTTAGGGTTAGGTGTTTAGGGGTGGGGTGGGGTTAGGGTTAAGTTTTAGGGGTAGGGTTGGGTGCATTAGGGTTATGTTTTAGGGGTAGGGTTGGGTGCATCAGGGTTAGGGTTAGGTGTTCAGGGGTAGGGTAGGATGCATCAGGGTTAGGGTTAGGTGTTTAGGGGTAGGGTAGGGCGCATCAGGGTTAGGGTCCAGGGTCAGAGTTATGATTAGATTCAGGGCTAGCAGGTTAGGGTTATGGGGTAGGGTTGCATTAGGCGTAGGTTTAAGTGAGGTTCAGGGTTTGGAGTAGGGTGCAGTGTGTTAGGTTTCGGTTTTAGGGGTGGGGTGGGAGATTAGGGTTGCTGTATTAGAGTTAGGGTTAGGCTTTAGGGGTAGTGTGGGGTGCGTTAGAGTTAGGGTTAGGGTTAGGGTTAGGGTGAGGGTTAGGGTTAGGGTGAGGGTTAGGGTAAGGGTGAGGGATAGGGTTAGCGTTATGGTGAGGGTTAGGGTTAGGGTGAGGGTGAGGGTTAGGATTAGGGTTAGGGTTAGGCTTAGGGTTAGGGTTCGGTTGTATGGTGTGGGCAGGAGGGTAGTTACACCCTCTTGTGTTCGTATTCTCACTCAACGCTTGAGCTTCTTGTCACTTATACCTGCCACTTTTGGTTGGCCCACGCTTTACCTTACCACCTGGCTTCTTTTTCTTGCCGATCTCTTCTTAGTAATTTCTTGATCCGTAATCCTTTGATCCCCCTCTGGGGTTATAATCAGTTCCTGGGTTTTGCCAATTTATGATCTCTATGTAGTATTTAGTTATTATTTGCTTACTTGTATATTATTATTGGTGTTGGAACCCTACCCTTTATTTTAAGTAGTGTTAGGGTTATGTTGTATTGAGGTTGGGGGGTTCAGGTTAGGTTTAGGTTTGCTGCGTTGAGGTTAGTGTTATGGTTAAGTGAGGGTCACGGTCGCAGTAAGGTTCAGGGCTATATTGGGGTTAGGTTGGGGTGAATCAGTGTTAGGGTTAGGTGTTTAGTGGTGGGGTAGGCTGCATCAGGGTTAGGGTTATGTGTTTAGGGGTAGGGTAGGGTGCATCACGGTTAGGGTTAGGGTTAGGGTTAGGGTTAGGTTAGGGTTACGTTAGGGTTAGGGTTAGGGTTAGGGTTACAATGCATTAGGGTTAGGGCTAGGGTTAGGGTTCGGGTTAGGGTTACGCTGCATTAGGGTTAGTGTTAGGGTTAGGTTAACGCGACATTAGGCTTAGGGTTAGGGTTCGGGTTAGGGTTAGGTTTACGCTGCATTAGTGTTAGGGTTAGGGTTAGGGTTAGGATTAGGGGACTGCATTACGGTTAGGGTTAGGGTTAGGTTTAGGGTTAGGGTTAGGGTTACGCCGCATTAGGCTTAGGGTTAGGGTTAGGGTTAGGTTGTATGGTGTGGGCAGGAAAGTAGTTACACCCTCTTGTGTTCATATTCTCTCTCAACCATTGAGCTTCTTGTCACTTATACCTGCCACTTTTGGTTGGCCCACGCTTTACCCTACCACGTGTCTTCTTTTTCTTTCCGATCTCTTCTTAGTAATTTCTTGATCTGTAATCCTTTGATCCCCCTCTGGGGTTATAATCAGTTCCTGGGTTTTGCCAATTTATGGTCTTTATGTAGTATTTAGTTATTATTTGCTTACTTGTATATTATTATTGGTGTTGGAACCCTACCATTTATTTTAAGTCGCGTTAGTTTTATGTTGTATTGAGGTTGGGGGGTTCAGGTTAGGGTTAGGTTTGCTGCATTGGGTTTAGTGTTGGGGTTAGGTGAGGGTCAGGGTCGCAGTTAGGTTCAGGGCGATATTGGGTTTAGGTTGGGGTGAATCAGGGTTAGGGTTAGGTGTCTAGTGGTCGGGTAGGGTGCATCAGGGTTAGGGTTAGGTGTTTAGGGATTGGGTACGTTGCATCAGGGTTAGGGTTAGCTGTTAAGGGGTCGGGTAGGGTGCATCAAGGTTAGGGTCGAGGGTCAGAGTTGTGATTAGGTTCAGGGCTAGGGGGTCAGGTTTATGGGTTAGGGTTGCATTAGGGGTAGGGTTAAATGAGGGTCAGTGTTTGGAGAAGGGTGGGGTGTGTTAGGTTTCGGTTTTAGGGGTGGGGTGGGAGATTAGGGTTGCTGTATTAGAGTTACGGTTAGGCTTTAGGGGTAGAGTGGGGTGCATTGGAGTTAGGATTTGGGATATGGATTGGGTCTGTTTGTAGTTAGGGTTGCTGCTTTGGTCTGTTTGTTGTGGGCAGTGTGGGGTTCAGTGGTTTTGGTTAGCTCAAACAGTAGGGGTTAGCTCTGTTTATTGTGATTAGGGTAGTGTGTGGTTGCGGTTTGAGAGGTTTATCAAGCTGGGGTTGGGATTTGTGGTAATTAAGGTCGGGGCAGTTTTGTTTTTTAAAGTTGGATTTCCCCCATTTTAGATCTGATTTAAGCCCTTTGGTAACTGAGTTTGTAGGGTTGTTATCCAGTGTTTTTCCCTCCTCTTCCTTTGTGAGGTTGTCCAGTTCATGTTGGTCTCCAACCCCATAAATTCCAGGGATTCAAGACCATGCTCCATGAAGTGTCGGGAGGTAGGTTTGTATACATCCTTTGTTCTAATAGCACTGAGGTGCCCTGTGAGCCTCATCCTTAGACTATTCCCTGTTTCTCCTACATACAAGATGTGGTATTGTTTGCAGCGAATTGCATATACAGCATTGTGCTGTTCACATGTAATTTGTTTAATTAGGGCTGCTTTTCCTGTGCGTCTATTTTGTATCATTTTACGGATTATTAGGTATTTACACATCCCATATCTTGGGTTTGTGCAGTTCTGTGTTGTCTGTTTTCTTATTCTACTAGGAACCAGCATATCCCGAAGGTTTCGAGTTCTTTTGTATGCTGACGTTATGTTGTATCGGCTAAGTGTGTCAACATCCTCTTTTAGTTTTCCAAATTGGGTTTTAATCACTCCGTGTATTAGTTTGGTCGTTGTATCGTATGTCGTTATCAGTGGTAGTCTTGCTACTTCTCTGTTTGGCCGTGGGCTATTCAGTCCCCTCAGGAAATCAGACTTAAGGTGCCTGAGGAACCTTTTCGTGTAACCTCTCTGTCTCAGTGCAGTAAATAGGGTTGTGGTGGCTTCCCTAAAGTCCTCTCCGTTTGTGCATATGCGGTGAAAACGTGTCAGTTGTGACTTCACCAGCCCCCGAAAGGTATGTTTTGGATGGTGGCTGTTTATGTGCAGGAGTGTGTGTGTGTCTGTTTCTTTAAAGAATACCTTTGTTGCTAGCTTGTGGCTGTTATTCTCCTGTTGTAATTTAAATACTGTGGTGTCCAGGAAATCCACACTTTCTCTATGTGTTGTAACTATAAGTTTAATCGATTGGTGGTGACTGTTGAGAATACCTACAAATTCTTGCAATTCTGTTTCTGTGTGAGTCCAGACTCCGCATATGTCATCCAGGTTAGGGTTAGGGTTAGGGTTAGGGTTAGGGTTAGGGTTAGGGTTAGGGTTAGGGTTAGGGTTAGGTTGTATGGTGTGGGCAGGAGGGTAGTTACACCCTCTTGTGTTCGTATTCTCACTCAACCCTTGAGCTTCTTGTCACTTATACCTGCCACTTTTGGTTGGCCCACGCTTTACCTTACCACCTGGCTTCTTTTTCTTGCCGATCTCTTCTTAGTAATTTCTTGATCCGTAATCCTTTGATCCCCCTCTGGGGTTATAATGAGTTCCTGGGTTTTGCCAATTTATGGTCTCTATGTAGTATTTAGTTATTATTATTGGTGTTGGAACCCTACCCTTTATTTTAAGTAGTGTTAGGGTTATGTTGTATTGAGGTTGGGGGGGTTCAGGTTAGGGTTAGGGTTGCTGCACTGGGGTTAGTGTTGGGGTTAGGTGAGGGTCAGGGTCGCAGTTAGGTTCAGGGCTATATTGGGGTTAGGGTTAGGGTTAGGGTTAGGGTTAGGGTTAGGGTTAGGTTGTATGGTGTGGGCAGGAGGGTAATGACACCCTCTTGTGTTCGTATTCTCACTCAACGCTTGAGCTTCTTGTCACTTATACCTGCCACTTTTGGTTGGCCCACGCTTTACCTTACCACCTGGCTTCTTTTTCTTGCCGATCTCTTCTTAGTAATTTCTTGATCCGTAATCCTTTGATCCCCCTCTGGGGTTATAATGAGTTCCTGGGTTTTACCAATTTATGGTCTCTATGTAGTATTTAGTTATTATTATTGGTGTTGGAACCCTACCCTTTATTTTAAGTAGTGTTAGGGTTATGTTGTATTGAGGTTGGGGGGTTCAGGTTAGGGTTAGGGTTGCTGCACTGGGGTTAGTGTTGGGGTTAGGTGAGGGTCAGGGTCGCAGTTAGGGTCAGGGCTATATTGGGGTTAGGGTTAGGGTTAGGGTTAGGGTTAGGGTTAGGGTTAGGGTTAGGGTTAGGTTGTATGGTGTGGGCAGGAGGGTAGTGACACCCTCTTGTGTTCGTATTCTCACTCAACCCTTGAGCTTCTTGTCACTTATACCTGCCACTTTTGGTTGGCCCATGCTTTACCTTACCACCTGGCTTCTTTTTCTTGCCGATTTCTTCTTAGTAATTTCTTGATCCGTAATCCTTTGATCCCCCTCTCGGGTTATAATGAGTTCCTGGGTTTTGCCAATTTATGGTCTCTATGTAGTATTTAGTTATTATTATTGGTGTTGGAACCCTACCCTTTATTTTAAGTAGTGTTAGGGTTATGTTGTGTTGAGGTTGGGGGGTTCAGGTTAGGGTTAGGGTTGCTGCACTGGGGTTAGTGTTGGGGTTAGGTGAGGGTCAGGGTCGCAGTTAGGTTCAGGGCTATATTGGGGTTAGGTTGGGGTGCATCAGGGTTAGGGTTAGGTGTTTAGGGGTGGGGTGGGGTTAGGGTTAGGTGTTTAGGGGTAGGGTTGGGTGCATCAGGGTTAGGGTTAGGTGTTTAGGGGTAGGGTAGGGTGCATCAGGGTTAGGGTCCAGGGTCAGAGTTGTGATTAGATTCAGGGCTGGGGGGTTGGAATTATGGGTTAGGGTTGCATTAGGGGTAGGGTTAAGTGAGGGTCAGGGTTTAGGAGTAGGGTGGGATGTGTTAGGCTTAGATTTTAGGGGTGGGGTGGGAGATTAGGTTTGCTGTATTAGAGTTACGGTTAGGCTTTAGGGGTAGAGTGGAGTGCATTTGGAGTTAGGATTTGGGATATGGATGGGGTCTGTTTGTAGTTAGGGTTGGGGCTTTGGTCTTTTTGTTGTGGGCAGTGTGAGGTTTAGTGGTTTTGGTTAGCTTAAACAGTAGGGGTTAGCTCTGTTTATTGTGATTAGGGTAGGGTGTGGTTGCGGTTTGAGAGGTTTATGAAGCTGGGGTTGGGATTTGTGGTAATTAAGGTCGGGGCAGTTTTGTTTTTTGATGTTGGATTTCCCCCATTTTAGATCTGATTTAAGCCCTTTGGTAACTGAGTTTGTTGGGTTGTTATCCAGTGTTTTTCCCTCCTCTTCCTTTGTGAGGTTGTCCAGTTCATGTTGGTCTCCAACCCCATAAATTCCAGGGATTCAAGACCATGCTCCATGAAGTGTCGGGAGGTAGGTTTGTATACATCCTTTGTTCTAATAGCACTGAGGTGCCCTGTGAGCCTCATCCTTAGACTATTCCCTGTTTCTCCTACATACAAGATGTGGCATTGTTTGCATCGAATTGCATATACAGCATTGTGCTGTTCACATGTAATTCTTTGTTTAATTAGGGCTGCTTTTCCTGTGTGTCTATTTTGTATCATTTTGCGGATTATTAGGTATTTACACGTCCCACATTTTGGGTTTGTGCAGTTCTGGGTTGTCTGTTTTCTTATCCTACTCTGAACCAGCATGTCCCGAAGGTTTCGAGTTCTTTTGTATGCTGACGTTATGTGGTATCGACTAAGTGTGTCAACATCCTCTTTTAGTTTCCCAAATTGTTTTTTAATCACTCCGTGTATTAGTTTGGTCGTTGTATCGTATGTCGTTATCAGTGGTAGTCTTGCTACTTCTCTGTTTGGCCGTGGGCTATTCAGTCCCCTCAGGAAATCAGACTTAAGGTGCCTGAGGAACCTTTTTGTGTAACCTCTCTGTCTCAGTGCAGTAAATAGGGTTGTGGTGGCTTCCCTAAAGTCCTCTTCGTTTGTGCATATGCGGTGAAAACGTGTCAGTTGTGACTTCACCAGCCCCCGAAAGGTATGTTTTGGATGGTGGCTGTTTATGTGCAGGAGTGTGTGTGTGTCTGTTTCTTTAAAGAATACCTTTGTTGCTAGCTTGTGGCTGTTATTCTCCTGTTGTAATTTAAATACTGTTGTGTCCAGGAAATCCACACTTTCTCTATGTGTTGTAACTTTAAGTTTAATAGATTGGTGGTGACAGTTGAGAATACCTACAAATTCTTGCAATTCTGTTTCTGTGTGAGTCCAGACTCCGCATATGTCATCCAGTTTAGGGTTAGGGTTAGGGTTAGGGTTAGTGTTAGGGTTAGGGTTAGGGTTAGGGTTAGGTTGTATGGTGTGGGCAGGAGGATAGTTACACCCTCTTGTGTTCGTATTCTCACTCAACGCTTGAGCTTCTTGTCACTTATACCTGCCACTTTTGGTTGGCCCACGCTTTACCTTACCACCTGGCTTCTTTTTCTTGCCGATCTCTTCTTAGTAATTTCTTGATCCGTAATCCTTTGATCCCCCTCTGGGGTTATAATGAGTTCCTGGGTTTTGCCAATTTATGGTCTCTATGTTGTATTTAGTTATTATTATTGGTGTTGGAACCCTACCCTTTATTTTACGTTGCGTTAGGGTTAGGGTTAGGATTAGGGTTAGGGTTAGGGTTACGCTGCATTAGGGTTAGGGTTAGGGTTAGGGTTAGGGTTAGGGTTAGGTTGTATGGTGTGGGCAGGAGGGTAGTTACACCCTCTTGTGTTCATATTCTCACTCAACACTTGAGCTTCTTGTCACTTATACCTGCCACTTTTGGTTGGCCCACGCTTTACCTTACCACCTGGCTTCTTTTTCTTGCCGATCTCTTCTTAGTAATTTCTTGATCCGTAATCCTTTGATCCCCCTCTGGGGTTATAATGAGTTCCTGGGTTTTGCCAATTCATGGTCTCTATGTAGTATTTAGTTATTATTATTGGTGTTGGAACCCTACCCTTTATTTTAAGTAGTGTTAGGGTTATGTTGTATTGAGGTTGGGGGGTTCAGGTTAGGGTTATGGTTGCTGTACTGGGGTTAGTGTTGGGGTTAGGTGAGGGTCAGGGTCGCAGTTAGGTTCAGGGCTATATTGGGGTTAGGGTTAGGGTTAGGGTTAGGGTTAGGTTGTATGGTGTGGGCAGGAGGGTAGTTACACCCTCTTGTGTTCATATTCTCACTCAACGCTTGAGCTTCTTGTCACTTATACCTGCCACTTTTGGTTGGCCCTCGCTTCACCTTACCACCTGGCTTCTTTTTCTTGCCGATCTCTTCTTAGTAATTTCTTGATCCGTAATCCTTTGATCCCCCTCTGGGGTTATAATCAGTTCCTGGGTTTTGCCAATTTATGGTCTCTATGTCGTATTTAGTTATTATTATTGGTGTTGGAACCCTACCCTTTATTTTACGTAGTGTTAGGGTTATTTTGTATTGAGGTTGGGGTGTTCAGGTTAGGGTTAGGGTTGCTGCACTGGGGTTAGTGTTGGGGTTAGGTGAGGGTCAGGGTCGCAGTTAGGTTCAGGGCTATATTGGGGTTAGGTTGGGGTGCATCAGGGTTATGGTTAGGTGTTTAGGGGTGGGGTTAGGGTTAAGTTTTAGGGGTAGGGTTGGGTGCAACAGGGTTAGGGTTAGGTGTTTAGGGGTAGGGTAGGGTGCATCAGGGTTAGGGTTAGGTGTTTAGGGGTAGGGTTGGGTGCATTTGGAGTTAGGATTTAGGATATGGATGGGGTCTGTTTGTAGTTAGGGTTGGGGCTTTGGTCTTTTTGTTGTGGGCAGTGTGAGGTTTAGTGGTTTTGGTTAGCTTAAACAGTAGGGGTTAGCTCTGTTTATTGTGATTAGGGTAGGGTGTGGTTGCGGTTTGAGAGGTTTATGAAGCTGGGGTTGGGATTTGTGGTAATTAAGGTCGGGGCAGTTTTGTTTTTTGATGTTGGATTTCCCCCATTTTAGATCTGATTTAAGCCCTTTGGTAACTGAGTTTGTAGGGTTGTTATCCAGTGTTTTTCCCTCCTCTTCCTTTGTGAGGTTGTCCAGTTCATGTTGGTCTCCAACCCCATAAATTCCAGGGATTCAAGACCATGCTCCATGAAATGTCGGGAGGTAGGTTTGTATACATCCTTTGTTCTAATGGCACTGAGGTGCCCTGTGAGCCTCATCCTTAGACTATTCCCTGTTTCTCCTACATACAAGATGTGGCATTGTTTGCATCGAATTGCATATACAGCATTGTGCTGTTCACATGTAATTCTTTGTTTAATTAGGGCTGCTTTTCCTGTGTGTCTATTTTGTATCATTTTGCGGATTATTAGGTATTTACACGTCTCACATTTTGGGTTTGTGCAGTTCTGGGTTGTCTGTTTTCTTATTCTACTAGGAACCAGCATGTCCCGAAGGTTTCGAGTTCTTTTGTATGCTGACGTTATGTGGTATCGACTAAGTGTGTCAACATCCTCTTTTAGTTTCCCAAATTGTTTTTTAATCACTCTGTGTATTAGTTTGGTCGTTGTATCGTATGTCGTTATCAGTGGTAGTCTTGCTACTTCTCTGTTTGGCCGTGGGCTATTCAGTCCCCTCAGGAAATCAGACTTAAGGTGCCTGAGGAACCTTTTTGTGTAACCTCTCTGTCTCAGTGCAGTAAATAGGGTTGTGGTGGCTTCCCTAAAGTCCTCTCCGTTTGTGCATATGCGGTGAAAACGTGTCAGTTGTGACTTCACCAGCCCCCGAAAGGTATGTTTTGGATGGTGGCTGTTTATGTGCAGGAGTGTGTGTGTGTCTGTTTCTTTAAAGAATACCTTTGTTGCTAGCTTGTGGCTGTTATTCTCCTGTTGTAATTTAAATACTGTGGTGTCCAGGAAATCCACACTTTCTCTATGTGTTGTAACTTTAAGTTTAATAGATTGGTGGTGACAGTTGAGAATACCTACAAATTCTTGCAATTCTGTTTCTGTGTGAGTCCAGACTCCGCATATGTCATCCAGTTTAGGGTTAGGGTTAGGGTTAGGGTTAGGGTTAGGGTTAGGGTTAGGTTGTATGGTGTGGGCAGGAGGGTAGTTACACCCTCTTGTGTTCGTATTCTCACTCAACGCTTGAGCTTCTTGTCACTTATACCTGCCACTTTTGGTTGGCCCACGCTTTACCTTACCACCTGGCTTCTTTTTCTTGCCGATCTCTTCTTAGTAATTTCTTGATCCGTAATCCTTTGATCCCCCTCTGGGGTTATAATGAGTTCCTGGGTTTTGCCAATTTATGGTCTCTATGTAGTATTTAGTTATTATTATTGGTGTTGGAACCCTACCCTTTATTTTAAGTAGTGTTAGGGTTATGTTGTATTGAGGTTGGGGGGGTTCAGGTTAGGGTTCGGGTTGCTGTACTGGGGTTAGTGTTGGGGTTAGGTGAGGGTCAGGGTCGCAGTTAGGTTCAGGGCTATATTGGGGTTAGGTTTTAAAATGGTGGACAGAGGGGGGAAACGCCCTCCCTATGTTGTCTGCCTCTTGGTTCTGGCTCGCACCTCAGACTGTTGCTGTTGTCCAAATGAATGCACCTTGTGCTTTAGCTTTCGGCACCATCCAGAGTTCCTGCTTGGCTACTACTGAATGTGTCTCGTCCTCCAGCCTTAAGTACCATCCATCGTTCCTTCTTGGAACACTCCGACCGGTTTCGCCGTCTTGCGGCTCCTCAGGGAGTTACAAACAAACAGACAAAGTCCTCAGTGCGTCACTTGCAAAGGTTAGGTTTTAAAATGGTGGACAGAGGGGGGAAACGCCCTCCCTATGTTGTCTGCCTCTTGGTTCTGGCCCGCACCTCAGACTGTTGCTGTTGTCCAAATGAATGCACCTTGTGCTTTAGCTTTAGGCACCATCCAGAGTTCCTGCTTGGCTACTACTGAATGTGTCTCGTCCTCCAGCCTTAAGTACCATCCATCGTTCCTTCTTGGAACACTCCGACCGGTTTCGCCGTCTTGCGGCTCCTCAGGGAGTTACAAACAAACAGACAAAGTCCTTAGTGCGTCACTTGCAAAGGTTAGGTTTTAAAATGGTGGACAGAGGGGGGAAACGCCCTCCCTATGTTGTCTGCCTCTTGGTTCTGGCCCGCACCTCAGACTGTTGCTGTTGTCCAAATGAATGCACCTTGTGCTTTAGCTTTAGGCACCATCCAGAGTTCCTGCTTGGCTACTACTGAATGTGTCCCGTCCTCCAGCCTTAAGTACCATCCATCGTTCCTTCTTGGAACACTCCGACCGGTTTCGCCGTCTTGCGGCTCCTCAGGGAGTTACAAACAAACAGACAAAGTCCTTAGTGCGTCACTTGCAAAGGGTAGGTTTTAAAATGGTGGACAGAGGGGGGAAAACGCCCTCCCTATGTTGTCTGCCTCTTGGTTCTGGCCCGCACCTCAGACTGTTGCTGTTGTCCAAATGGATGCACCTTGTGCTTTAGCTTTAGGCACCATCCAGAGTTCCTGCTTGGCTACTGCATTAGGGTTAGGGTTAGGGTTAGGGTTAGGGTTAGGGTTAGGTTGTATGGGTTAGGGTTAGGGTTAGGGTTAGGGTTAGGGTTACACTGCATTCGGGTTAGGGTTAGGGTTAGGAGGAGGAGTAGGAGCAGGAGGTGGAGAAGGAGCAGGAGGAGGAGAAGGTGCAGGAGGAGGAGAAGAAGCAGGAGTGGAGAAGGAGCAGGAGAAGAAGATGGAGCAGGAGGAGGAGAAGGAGCAGGAGGAGGAGAAGGTGCAGGAGGAGGAGTAGTAGCAGGAGGAGGAGAAGGAGCAGGAGGTGGACAAGGCGCAAGATGAGCAGAAGGAGCAGGAGGTCGAGAAGGAAACGGAGGTGGAGAAGGAGCAGGAGGGGGAGAAGGAGTAGGAGGAGGAGAAGGAGCAGGAGGTGGAGAAGGAGCAGGAGGTGGAGTAGGAGCAGGAGATGGAGAACGGGCAGGAGGTGGAGAAGGAACAGGGGAGCGAGAAGGAGCAGCAGGGCGAGAAGGAGCAGGAGGGCGAGAAGGAGCAAGAGTGGGAGTAGAAGCAGGAGGGCGAGAAGGAGCAGGAGGGCGAGAAGGAGCAGGAGGGCAAGATGGAGCAGGAGGTGGACAAGGAGCAGGAGGTGGACAAGGAGCAGGAGGAGGAGAAGGACGTGGACGAGGAGAAGGAGGTGGAGAAGGAGCAGGAGGAGGGGGAGGAACAGGAAGTGCAGAAGATGCAATCGGTGGAGAAGGAGCAGGAGGCGGAGAAGGACCAGGAGGGGGAGAAGGTGCAGGAGGAGGAGAAGGAGCAGGAGTGGACAAGGCGCAAGATGAGCAGAAGGAGCAGGAGGTCGAGAAGGAAACGGAGGTGAAGAAGGAGCAGGAGGGGGAGAAGGAGTAGGAGGTGGAGAAGGAGCAGGAGGAGGAGAAGGAGCAGGAGGAGGAGAAGGAGCAGGAGTGCAGAAGGAGCAGGTGAAGAAGAAAGACCAGGAGGTGGAGAAGGCTCAAGAAGAGGAGAAGGAGCAGGAGGGCGAGAAGGAGCTGGAGGGCGAGAAGGAGCAGGAGGGCGAGATGGATCAGGAGGTGGACAAGGAGCAGGAGGTGGACAAGGAGCAGGAGGAGGAGAAGGACGTGGATGAGGAGAAGGAGGAGAAGAAGTAGCAGGAGGTAGAGAAGCAGCATGAGTTGGAGAAGGAGCAGGAGGTAAAGAAGGAGCAGGAGGGAGACAAGGAGCGGGAGGTGGAGAAGGAGCAGGAGGAGGAGAAGGAGGAGAAGAAGTAGCAGGAGGTGGTGAATGAGCAGGAGTGGAGAAGGAGCAGCAAGTGGAGAAGGAGCAGGAGGTGGAGAAGGAGCAGGAGGAGGAGAAGGAGCAGGAGTGCAGAAGGAGCAGGTGAAGAAGAAAGAGCAGGAGGTGGAGAAGGCGCAAGAAGAGGAGAAGGAGCAGGAGGTCGAGAAGGAGCATGAGGGGGAGTAGAAGCAGGAGGGCGAGAAGGAGCAGTAGGGCGAGAAGGAGCTGGAGGGCGAGAAGGAGCAGGAGGGCGAGATGGAGCAGGAGGTGGACAAGGAGCAGGAGGTGGACAAGGAGCAGGAGGAGGAGAAGGACGTGGACGAGGAGAAGGAGGTGGAGAAGGAGCAGGAGGAGGAGGAGGAACAGGAAGTGCAGAAGATGCAATCGGTGGAGAAGGAGCAGGAGGCGGAGAAGGACCAGGAGGGGGAGTAGATGAAGGAGTTGGAGAAGAAGCAGGAGGAGGAGTAGGAGCAGGAGGTGGAGAAGGAGCAGGAGGAGGAGAAGGTGCAGGAGGAGGAGAAGGAGCAGGAGTGGAGATGGAGCAGGAGAAGAAGATGGAGCAGGAGGAGGAGAAGGAGCAGGAGGAGGAGAAGGTGCAGGAGGAGGAGAAGGAGCAGGAGTGGAGAAGGAGCAGGAGATGGACAAGGAGCAGGAGGTGGACAAGGAGCAGGAGGTGGACAAGAATCAGGAGATGGACACGGAGGAGGAGGTGGACAAGAAGCAGGAGGTGGACAAGGAGCAGGAGGTGGACAGGGAGCAGGAGGTGTAGAAGGAGGATGAGGTTGAGAAGGAGGTGAACAAGGAGCAGGAGGTGGACAAGGAGCAGGAGGTGGACACGGAGCAGGAGGAGGAGAAGGAGGTGGAGGAGCAGAAGGAGGTGGAGAAGGAGCAGGAGGAGGAGAACGAACAGGAGGACGAGAAGGAGCAGGATGCGCAGAAAGAGCAGGAGTTGGAGAAGATGCTGGAAGAGGAGCAGGAGCAGGAGGAGAAGAAGGAGCAGGAGGTGGAGAAGGAGCAGGAGGTGGAGAAGGAGCAGGAGGAGGAGAAGGAGCAGGAGTGGAGCATGAGCAGGAGAAGAAGATGAAGCAGGAGGAGGAGTAGGAGCAGGAGGATGAGAAGGAGCAGGAGGTGGACAAGGCGCAACATGAGCAGAAGGAGCAGGAGGAGGAGAAGGAACAGGAGAAGGAGAAGAAGCAATAGGTGGAGCAGGAGCAGTAGGCGGAGAAGGACCAGGAGGAGGAGCAGGAGAAGGAGTTGGAGAAGAAGCAGGAGGAGGTGCAGGAGCAGGAGGAGAAGAAAGGGCAGGAGGTGGAGAAGGGGCAGGAGGTGGAGACGGAGCAGGAGGTGGACAAGGAGCAGGAGGTGGACAAGGAGCAGGAGGGGGACAAGGAGCAGGAGGAGGAGAAGGACGTGGACGAGGAGAAGGAGGTGGAGAAGGAGCAGGAGGAGGAGGAGGAACAGGAAGTGCAGAAGATGCAATCGGTGGAGAAGGAGCAGGAGGAGGAGAAGGACCAGGAGGGGGAGTAGATGAAGGAGTTGGAGAAGAAGCAGGAGGTGGAGGTGGAGAAGGAGCAGGAGGTGGAGAAGGAGGAGAAGAAGTAGCAGGAGGTGGTGAATGAGCAGGAGTGGAGAAGGAGCAGCAAGTGGAGAAGGAGCAGGAGGTGGAGAAGGAGCAGGAGGAGGAGAAGGAGCAGGAGTGCAGAAGGAGCAGGTGAAGAAGAAAGAGCAGGAGGTGGAGAAGGCGCAAGAAGAGGAGAAGGAGCAGGAGGTCGAGAAGGAGCATGAGGGGGAGTAGAAGCAGGAGGGCGAGAAGGAGCAGGAGGGCGAGAAGGAGCTGGAGGGCGAGAAGGAGCAGGAGGGCGAGATGGAGCAGGAGGTGGACAAGGAGCAGGAGGTGGACAAGGAGCAGGAGGAGGAGAAGGACGTGGACGAGGAGAAGGAGGTGGAGAAGGAGCAGGAGGAGGAGGAGGAACAGGAAGTGCAGAAGATGCAATCGGTGGAGAAGGAGCAGGAGGCGGAGAAGGACCAGGAGGGGGAGTAGATGAAGGAGTTGGAGAAGAAGCAGGAGGAGGAGTAGGAGCAGGAGGTGGAGAAGGAGCAGGAGGAGGAGAAGGTGCAGGAGGAGGAGAAGGAGCAGGAGTGGAGATGGAGCAGGAGAAGAAGATGGAGCAGGAGGAGGAGTAGTAGCAGGAGGAGGAGAAGGAACAGGAGGTGGACAAGGCGCAAGATGAGCAGAAGGAGCAGGAGGTCGAGAAGGAAACGGAGGTGGAGAAGGAGCAGGAGGGGGAGAAGGAGTAGGAGGAGGAGGAGAAGGAGCAGGAGTTGGAGAAGGAGCAGGAGGTGGAGTAGGAGCAGGAGATGGAGAACGAGCAGGAGGTGGAGAAGGAACAGGGGAGCGAGAAGGAGCAGGAGGGCGAGAAGGAGCAGGAGGGCGAGAAGGAGCAAGGGGGCGATCAGGAGCAGGAGGGCGAGAAGGAGCAGGACGTGGACAAGGAGCAGGAGATGGACAAGGAGCAGGAGGTGGACAAGGAGCAGGAGGTGGACAAGAATCAGGAGATGGACACGGAGGAGGAGGTGGACAAGAAGCAGGAGGTGGACAAGGAGCAGGAGGTGGACAGGGAGCAGGAGGTGTAGAAGGAGGATGAGGTTGAGAAGGAGGTGAACAAGGAGCAGGAGGTGGACAAGGAGCAGGAAGTGGACACGGAGCAGGAGGAGGAGAAGGAGGTGGAGGAGCAGAAGGAGGTGGAGAAGGAGCAGGAGGAGGAGAACGAACAGGAGGACGAGAAGGAGCAGGATGCGCAGAAAGAGCAGGAGTTGGAGAAGATGCTGGAAGAGGAGCAGGAGCAGGAGGAGAAGAAGGAGCAGGAGGTGGAGAAGGAGCAGGAGGTGGAGAAGGAGCAGGAGGAGGAGAAGGAGCAGGAGTGGAGCATGAGCAGGAGAAGAAGATGAAGCAGGAGGAGGAGTAGGAGCAGGAGGATGAGAAGGAGCAGGAGGTGGACAAGGCGCAACATGAGCAGAAGTAGCAGGAGGAGGAGAAGGAACAGGAGAAGGAGAAGAAGCAATAGGTGGAGCAGGAGCAGTAGGCGGAGAAGGACCAGGAGGAGGAGCAGGAGAAGGAGTTGGAGAAGAAGCAGGAGGAGGTGCAGGAGCAGGAGGAGAAGAAAGGGCAGGAGGTGGAGAAGGAGCAGGAGGTGGAGACGGAGCAGGAGGTGGACAAGGAGCAGGAGGTGGACAAGGAGCAGGAGGGGGACAAGGAGCAGGAGGAGGAGAAGGACGTGGACGAGGAGAAGGAGGTGGAGAAGGAGCAGGAGGAGGAGGAGGAACAGGAAGTGCAGAAGATGCAATCGGTGGAGAAGGAGCAGGAGGCGGAGAAGGACCAGGAGGGGGAGTAGATGAAGGAGTTGGAGAAGAAGCAGGAGGAGGAGGTGGAGAAGGAGCAGGAGGTGGAGAAGGAGCAGGAGGAGGAGAAGGAGCAGGAGTGGAGCATGAGCAGGAGAAGAAGATGAAGCAGGAGGAGGAGTAGGAGCAGGAGGATGAGAAGGAGCAGGAGGTGGAGAAGGAGCAGGGGGTGGAGAAGGAGCAGGAGGAGGAGCAGAGCAGGAGGAGGAGAAGAAGTCCGAGGTGGAGATGGAGCAGGAGTGGAGAAGGAGCAGGAGAAGAAGAAGGAGCAGGAGGATGAGCAGGAGTAGGAGGAGGAGTAGTAGCAGGAGGAGGTAAAGGAGCAGTAGGAGGAAAAGGAGCAGGAGTGGAGAAGGAGCAGGAGAAGATGAAGAGGCAGGAGGAGGAGTAGGAGCAGGAGGAGGAGAAGGAACAGGAGGTGGAGACGGCGCAAGATAAGAAGCAGCAGGAGGTGGAGAAGGAGCTGGAGAAGGAGAAGGAGCAGGAGGTTGAGAACGAGCAGGAGGTGGAGACGGAGCAGGAGGGAGATAAGGAGCAGGAGGAAGACAAGGAGCAGGAGGTGGAAAAGGACCATGAGGAGGAGAAGGAGCAGGTGGAGAAGAAAGAACAGGAGAAGGAGAAGGAGCAGGAGATGGAGAAGGAGCAGGAGGAGGAGCAGAGCAGGAGGAGGAGACGAAGTCGGAGGTGGAGATGGAGCAGGAGAGGAGAAGGAGCAGGAGAAGATGAAGGAGCATGAGGAGGAGCAGGAGCAGGAGTGGAAAAGGAGCAGGAGAAGAACAAGGAGCAGGAGGAGGAGCAGGAGCAGGAGGAGGAGTAGTAGCAGGAGGTAGAGAAACAGCATGAGTTGGAGAAGGAGCAGGAGGTGAAGAAGGAGCAGGAGGGAGACAAAGAGCGGGAGGTGGAGAAGGAGCAGGAGGAGGAGAAGGAGGAGAAGAGGTAGCAGGAGGTGGTGAATGAGCAGGAGTGGAGAAGGAGCAGCAAGTGGAGAAGGAGCAGGAGGTGGAGAAGGAGCAGGAGGACGATAAGGAGCATATGGGGGAGAAGAAGCAGGAGGGCGAGAAGGACGTGGACGAGGATAAGGAGGTGGTGAAAGAGCAGGAGGAGGAGGAGGAACAGGAAGTGGAGAAGATGCAATCGGTGGAGAAGAAGCAGGAGGCGGAGAAGGACCAGGAGTGGGAGTAGGTGAAGGAGTTGGAGAAGAAGCAGGAGGAGGAGAAGGAGCAGGAGGAGGAGAAGGTGCAGGAGGAGGAGAAGGAGCAGGAGTGGCGAAGGAGCAGGAGGTGGAGAAGGAGTAGGAGTTCGAGAAGGAGCAGGAGGTGGAGGAGGAGCAGGAGGTGGAGAAGCAGAAGGAGTTGGAGAATAAGCAGGAGGAGGAGCTTGAGCAGGAGTGGGAGAAGGAGTTGGAGATGGAGCATGATGACGTTGAGCAGGAGGTGGAAATGGAGCAGGAGGTGGAGGAGGAGGAGTAGGAGCAGGAGGTGAAGAAGGAGCTGGAGGAGGAGAAGGAGCAGGAGGAGGAGAAGGAGCAGGAGGAAGTTGAGCAGGAATTGGAGAAGGTGCAGGATTTGGAGAAGGAGCAGAAGGAAGAGAACAAGCAGGAGGTGGCGAAGGAGCTGGAGGAGGAGAAGGAGCAGGAGGAGGAGGTGGATCAGGAGGAGGTGTTGCAGGAGGAGGAGGTGGAGCTGGAGGTGGAGAAGGAGCAGGTGGAGGAGGTGGAGCAGGTGGAGGATGTTGATCAGGAGGACTAGAAGGAGCAGGAGGTGGAGAAGGAGCAGGAGGTGGAGAAGTAACAGGAGGAGGAGAAGGAGCACGAGGTGGAGCAGTCGGTGAAGAAGGGGCAGGTGGAGGAGGTGGAGCAGGAAGTGGAGAATGAGCAGGAGGAGGTGAAGGAGCAGGAGGTGGAGAAGGAGCAGGAGGTGGAGAAGGAGAAGGAGTTGGAGAATAAGCAGGAGGTGGAGAAGGAGAAGGAGTTGGAGAATAAGCAGGAGGAGGAGCTTGAGCAGGAGTGGGAGAAGGACTTCGAGATGGAGCAGGATGAGGTTGAGCAGGAGATGGAGAAGGAGCAGGAGGTGGAGAAGGAGAAGGAGTTGGAGAATAAGCAGGAGGTGGAGAAGGAGAAGGAGTTGGAGAATAAGCAGGAGTAGGAGCTTGAGCAGGAGTGGGAGAAGGACTTCGAGATGGAGCAGGATGAGGTTGAGCAGGAGATGGAGAAGGAGCAGGAGGTTGAGAATGAGCCGGACGTAGAGAAGGAGCCGAGGGTGGAGAAGGAGCCGGAGATGGAGATGGAGCCGGAGGTGGAGAGGGGGCAGGAGGAGAAGAAGGAGCTGAAGGAGGAGAAGGAACAGGAAGAAGAGAAGTAACAGGAGGAGGAGAAGGAGCACGAGGTGGAGCAGTAGGTGAAGAAGGGGCAGGAGGAGGAGGTGGAGCAGGAGGAGGAGGTGGAGCAGGAGGTGGAGAAGGAGCAGTAGGTGAAGAAGGGGCAGGAGGAGGAGGTGGAGCAGGAGGAGGAGGTGGAGCAGGAGGTGGAGAAGGAGCAGGGGGAGGAGGTGGAGCAGGAGGAGGATATTGATCAGGAGGAGTAGAAGGAGCAGGAGGAGGTTGAGCAGGAGGTGGAAATGGAGCAGGAGGTGGAGGAGGAGGAGCAGGAGCAGGAGGTGAAGAAGGAGCAGGAGGAGGTGAAGTAGCAGGAGGAGGAGAAGGAGCAGGAGGGGGAGAAGGAGCAGGAGGAGAAGAAGGAGCAGGAGGTGGAGAAGGAGCAGGAGGAGGAGAAGGAGCAGGAGGGGGAGCAGGAGCAGGAAGAGGAGAAGGAGCAGGAGGGGGAGAAGGAGCAGGAGGGGGAGAAGGTTGCAGGAGGAGGAGAAGGAGCAGGAGGAGGAGAAGGAGCTGCAGGTGGACAAGGTGCAGGAGGTGGACAAGGTGCAGGAGGTGAACAAGGAGCAGGAGCTTGAAAAGGATCAGGAGGTTGACAAGGAGCAGGAGGAGGAGAAGGAGGTGGAGAAGGTGTTGGAGAAGGAGCGGGAGTTGGAGAATACGCAATCGGTGGAGAAGGAGCAGGAGGCGGAGAAGGACCAGGACGGGGAGCAGGAGCACTCGGCGGAGAAAGAGAAGGATTAGCAGAAGGAGCAGCAGTTGGAGAAGAAGCAGGAGTATGAGGTTGAGCAGGAGTACGAGAAGGAGCAGGAGGAGGTTGAGCAGGTGATGGAGAAGGAGCATGAGGTGGAGAAGGAGCCGCAGGTGGAGAAGGAGCCGGAGGTGGAGAAGGAGCAGGAGGAGGAGAAGGAGCAGGAGGTGGAGAAGGAGCAGGAGGTGGAGAAGGAGCAGGAGGAAGAGAAGTAGCAGGATGTGCAGAAGAAGCAGGAGGGGGACAAGGAGCAGGAGGGGGACATGGAGCAGGAGGCGGAGAAGGAGCATGAGTGGGAGCAGGAGCACGAGGCAGAGAAAGAGCAGGAGGAGGAGAAGGAGCAGGAGGTGGAGAAGGAGCAGGAAGTGGAGAAGGAGAAGGAGTTGGAGAATAAGCAGGAGGAGGAGCTTGAGCAGGAGTGGGAGAAGGAGTTGGAGATGGAGCAGGATGAGGTTGATCAGGAGATGGAGAAGGAGCAGGATGTGCAGGTCGATCAGGAGGAGGAGCTGTTGCAGGAGGAGGAGGTGGACCTGGAGGTGGAGAAGGAGCAGGTGGAGGAGGTGGAGCAGGAGGAGGATGTTGATCAGGAGGAGTAGAAGGAGCAGGAGGAGCTTGAGCAGGAGGTGGAAATGGAGCAGGAGGTGGAGGAGGAGGAGGAGGAGCAGGAGGTGAAGAAGGAGCAGGAGGAGGAGACGTAGCAGGAGTAGGAGAAGGAGCAGGAGGGGTAGAAGGAGCAGGAGGAGGAGAAGGAGCAGGAGGTGGAGAAGGAGCAGGAGGAGGAGAAGGAGCTGGAGGAGGAGAAGGAGCAGGAGGAGGAGAAGGAGCAGGAGGGGGAGAAGGAGCAGGCGGGGAGAAGGAGCATGAGGAGGAGGATGAGCAGGAGGAGGAGAAGGAGCAGGAGGTGGAGAAGGTGCAGGCGGTGCAGAAGGAGCAGGAGGAGGAGAAGGAGCAGGAGGTGGAGAAGGAGCAGGAGGTGGAGAAGGAGCAGGAGGAAGAGAAGTAGTAGGATGTGCAGAAGAAGCAGGAGGGGGACAAGGAGCAGGAGGGGTACATGGAGCAGGAGGCGGAGAAGGAGCAGGAGGGGGAGAAGGAGATGGAGTTGGAGAATAAGCAGGAGGAGGAGCTTGAGCAGGAGTGAGAGAAGGAGTAGGAGATGGAGCAGGAGGAGGTTGAGCAGGAGATGGAGAAAGAGCAGGAGGTGAAGAATGAGCCCGACGTAGAGAAAGAGCCGAGGGTGGAGAAGGAGCCAGAGATGGAGATGGAGCCGGAGGTGGAGAGAGGGCAGGAGGGGAAGAAGGAGCTGAAGGAGGAGAAGGAACAGGAGGAAGAGAAGTAACAAGAGGAGGAGAAGGAGCACGAGGTGAAGAAGCAAGTGGAGAATGAGCAGGAGGAGGAGGTGGAGCAGGAGGTGGAGAAGGAGGAGGAGGTGGAGCAGGAGGTGAAGAAGGGGCAGGAAGGGGAGGAGGAGGAGAAGGAGCAGGAGGTGGAGATGGAGCAGGATTGGAGAAGAAGCAGGTGGAGAAGAAGGACCAGGAGGAGGAGAAGCAGCAGGAGGAGAAGCAGCAGGAGGAGGAGGTTGAGCAGGAGGAGGTGAAGGAGCAGCAGGAGGTTGAGCAGGAGGTAGAGTAGGAGGAGGAGATGGAGCAGGGGGAGGATGAGTAGGAGGTGGAGAAGGAGTAGGAGGAGGAGGTGGATCAGGAGGAGGAGGTGCTGCAGGAGGAGGAGGTGGAGCTGGAGGTGGAGAAGGAGCAGGTGGAGGAGTTGGAGCAGGAGGAGGATGTTGTTCAGGAGGAGTAGAAGGAGCAGGAGGAGGTTGAGCAGGAGGTGGAAATGGAGCAGGAGGTGGAGGAGTAGGAGGAGCAGGAGGTGAAGAAGGAGCAAGAGGGGGAGAAGGAGCAGGAGGGTGAGAAGGAGCAAGAGGAGGAGAAGGAGCAGGAGGATGAGAAGAAGCTGGAGGTGGAAAAGGTGCAGGAGGTGGACAAGGTGCAGGAGGTGGACAAGGAGCAGGAGGTTGAAAAGGATCAGGAGGTTGACAAGGAGCAGGAGCAGGAGATTGAGGTGGAGAAGGTGTTGGAGAAGGAGCGGGAGTTGGAGAATACGCAATCGGTGGAGAAGGAGCAGGAGGCGGAGAAGGACCAGGACGGGGAGCAGGAGCACTCGGCGGAGAAAGAGAATGATTAGCAGAAGGAGCAGCAGTTGGAGAAGAAGCAGGAGTATGAGGTTGAGCAGGAGTACGAGACGGAGCAGGAGGAGGTTGAGCAGGTGATGGAGAAGGAGCATGAGGTGGAGAAGGAGCCGCAGATGGAGAAGGAGCCGGAGGTGGAGAAGGAGCAGGAGGAGGAGAAGGAGCAGGAGGTGGAGAAGGAGCAGGAGGTGGAGAAGGAGCAGGAAGAAGAGAAGTAGCAGGATGTGCAGATGAAGCAGGAGGGGGACAAGGAGCAGGAGCGGGACATGGAGCAGGAGGCGGAGAAGGAGCATGAGGGGGAGCAGGAGCACGAGGCGGAGAATGAGCAGGAGGAGGAGAAGGAGCAGGAGGTGGAGAAGGAGCAGGAGGTGGAGAAGGAGAAGGAGTTGGAGAATAAGCAGGAGGTGGAGAAGGAGAAGGAGTTGGAGAATACGCAGGAGGAGCTTGAGCAGGATTGGGAGAAGGAGTTGGAGATGGAGCAGGATGAGGTTGAGCAGGAGATGGAGAAGGAGCAGGAGGTGGAGAATGAGCCGGACGTAGAGAAGGAGCCGAGGGTGGAGAAGGAGCCGGAGATGGAGATGGAGCCGGAGGTGGACAGGGGGCTGGAGGAGAAGAAGGAGATGAAGGAGGAGAAGGAACAGGAGGAAGAGAAGTAACAGGAGGAGGAGAAGGACCACGAGGTGGAGCAGTCGGTGAAGAAGGGGCAGGTGGAGGAGGTGGAGCAGGAAGTGGAGAATGAGCAGGAGGAGGTGAAGGAGCAGGAGGTGGAGAAGGAGCAGCAGGTGGAGAAGGAGGAGTTGGAGAATAAGCAGGAGGTGGAGAAGGAGAAGGAGTTGGAGAATAAGCAGGAGGAGGAGCTTGAGCAGGAGTGGGAGAAGGAGTTCGAGATGGAGCAGGATGAGGTTGAGCAGGAGATGGAGAAGGAGCAGGAGGTTGAGAATGAGCCGGAAGTAGAGAAGGAGCCGAGGGTGGAGAAGGAGCCGGAGATGGAGATGGAGCCGGAGGTGGAGAGGGGGCAGGAGGAGAAGAAGGAGCTGAAGGAGGAGAAGGAACAGGAAGAAGAGAAGTAACAGGAGGAGGAGAAGGAGCACGAGGTGGAGCAGTAGGTGAAGAAGGGGCAGGAGGAGGAGGTGGAGCAGGAGGAGGAGGTGGAGCAGGAGGTGGAGAAGGAGCAGGGGGAGGAGGTGGAGCAGGAGGAGGATATTGATCAGGAAGAGTAGAAGGAGCAGGAGGAGGTTGAGCAGGAGGTGGAAATGGAGCAGTAGGTGGAGGAGGAGGAGCAGGAGCAGGAGGTGAAGAAGGAGCAGGAGGAGGTGAAGTAGCAGGAGGAGGAGAAGGAGCAGGAGGGGGAGAAGGAGCAGGAGGAGAAGAAGGAGCAGGAGGTGGAGAAGGAGCAGGAGGAGGAGAAGGAGCAGGAGGGGGAGCAGGAGCAGGAAGAGGAGAAGGAGCAGGAGGGGGAGAAGGAGCAGGAGGGGGAGAAGGTTGCAGGAGGAGGAGAAGGAGCAGGAGGAGGAGAAGGAGCTGCAGGTGGACAAGGTGCAGGAGGTGGACAAGGTGCAGGAGGTGAACAAGGAGCAGGAGCTTGAAAAGGATCAGGAGGTTGACAAGGAGCAGGAGGAGGAGAAGGAGGTGGAGAAGGTGTTGGAGAAGGAGCGGGAGTTGGAGAATACGCAATCGGTGGAGAAGGAGCAGGAGGCGGAGAAGGACCAGGACGGGGAGCAGGAGCACTCGGCGGAGAAAGAGAAGGATTAGCAGAAGGAGCAGCAGTTGGAGAAGAAGCAGGAGTATGAGGTTGAGCAGGAGTACGAGAAGGAGCAGGAGGAGGTTGAGCAGGTGATGGAGAAGGAGCATGAGGTGGAGAAGGAGCCGCAGGTGGAGAAGGAGCCGGAGGTGGAGAAGGAGCAGGAGGAGGAGAAGGAGCAGGAGGTGGAGAAGGAGCAGGAGGTGGAGAAGGAGCAGGAGGAAGAGAAGTAACAGGATGTGCAGAAGAAGCAGGAGGGGGACAAGGAGCAGGAGGGGGACATGGAGCAGGAGGCGGAGAAGGAGCATGAGTGGGAGCAGGAGCACGAGGCAGAGAAAGAGCAGGAGGAGGAGAAGGAGCAGGAGGTGGAGAAGGAGCAGGAAGTGGAGAAGGAGAAGGAGTTGGAGAATAAGCAGGAGGAGGAGCTTGAGCAGGAGTGGGAGAAGGAGTTGGAGATGGAGCAGGATGAGGTTGATCAGGAGATGGAGAAGGAGCAGGATGTGCAGGTCGATCAGGAGGAGGAGCTGTTGCAGGAGGAGGAGGTGGACCTGGAGGTGGAGAAGGAGCAGGTGGAGGAGGTGGAGCAGGAGGAGGATGTTGATCAGGAGGAGTAGAAGGAGCAGGAGGAGCTTGAGCAGGAGGTGGAAATGGAGCAGGAGGTGGAGGAGGAGGAGGAGGAGCAGGAGGTGAAGAAGGAGCAGGAGGAGGAGACGTAGCAGGAGTAGGAGAAGGAGCAGGAGGGGTAGAAGGAGCAGGAGGAGGAGAAGGAGCAGGAGGTGGAGAAGGAGCAGGAGGAGGAGAAGGAGCTGGAGGAGGAGAAGGAGCAGGAGGAGGAGAAGGAGCAGGAGGGGGAGAAGGAGCAGGCGGGGAGAAGGAGCATGAGGAGGAGGATGAGCAGGAGGAGGAGAAGGAGCAGGAGGTGGAGAAGGTGCAGGCGGTGCAGAAGGAGCAGGAGGAGGAGAAGGAGCAGGAGGTGGAGAAGGAGCAGGAGGTGGAGAAGGAGCAGGAGGAAGAGAAGTAGTAGGATGTGCAGAAGAAGCAGGAGGGGGACAAGGAGCAGGAGGGGTACATGGAGCAGGAGGCGGAGAAGGAGCAGGAGGGGGAGAAGGAGATGGAGTTGGAGAATAAGCAGGAGGAGGAGCTTGAGCAGGAGTGAGAGAAGGAGTAGGAGATGGAGCAGGAGGAGGTTGAGCAGGAGATGGAGAAAGAGCAGGAGGTGAAGAATGAGCCCGACGTAGAGAAGGAGCCGAGGGTGGAGAAGGAGCCAGAGATGGAGATGGAGCCGGAGGTGGAGAGAGGGCAGGAGGGGAAGAAGGAGCTGAAGGAGGAGAAGGAACAGGAGGAAGAGAAGTAACAAGAGGAGGAGAAGGAGCACGAGGTGAAGAAGCAAGTGGAGAATGAGCAGGAGGAGGAGGTGGAGCAGGAGGTGGAGAAGGAGGAGGAGGTGGAGCAGGAGGTGAAGAAGGGGCAGGAAGGGGAGGAGGAGGAGAAGGAGCAGGAGGTGGAGATGGAGCAGGATTGGAGAAGAAGCAGGTGGAGAAGAAGGACCAGGAGGAGGAGAAGCAGCAGGAGGAGAAGCAGCAGGAGGAGGAGGTTGAGCAGGAGGAGGTGAAGGAGCAGCAGGAGGTTGAGCAGGAGGTAGAGTAGGAGGAGGAGATGGAGCAGGGGGAGGATGAGTAGGAGGTGGAGAAGGAGTAGGAGGAGGAGGTGGATCAGGAGGAGGAGGTGCTGCAGGAGGAGGAGGTGGAGCTGGAGGTGGAGAAGGAGCAGGTGGAGGAGTTGGAGCAGGAGGAGGATGTTGTTCAGGAGGAGTAGAAGGAGCAGGAGGAGGTTGAGCAGGAGGTGGAAATGGAGCAGGAGGTGGAGGAGTAGGAGGAGCAGGAGGTGAAGAAGGAGCAGGAGGAGGAGAATTAGCAGGAGGAGGAGAAGGAGCAGGAGGGGGAGAAGGAGCAGGAGGAGGAGAAGGAGCAGGAGGTGGAGAAGGAGCAGGAGCAGGAGGAGGAGAAGGAGCTGGAGGAGGAGAAGGAGCAGGGGGAGGAGAAGGAGCAGGAGGGGGAGAAGGAGCAGGAGGGGGAGAAGGAGCAGGAGGGGGAGAAGGAGCAGGAGGGGGAGAAGGAGCAGGAGGGGGAGAAGGAGCAAGAGGAGGAGAAGGAGCAGGAGGAGGAGAAGAAGCTGGAGGTGGACAAGGTGCAGGAGGTGGACAAGGTGCAGGAGGTGGACAAGGAGCAGGAGCTTGAAAAGGATCAGGAGGTTGACAAGGAGCAGGAGGAGGAGAAGGAGGTGGAGAAGGTGTTGGAGAAGGAGCGGGAGTTGGAGAATACGCAATCGGTGGAGAAGGGGCAGCAGGCGGATAAGGACGAGGACGGGGAGCAGGAGCACTCGGCGGAGAAAGAGAAGGATTAGCAGAAGGAGCAGCAGTTGGAGAAGAAGCAGGAGTATGAGGTTGAGCAGGAGTACGAGACGGAGCAGGAGGAGGTTGAGCAGGTGATGGAGAAGGAGCATGAGGTGGAGAAGGAGCCGCAGGTGGAGAAGGAGCCGGAGGTGGAGAAGGAGCAGGAGGAGGAGAAGGAGCAGGAGGTGAAGAAGGAGCAGGAGGTGGAGAAGGAGCAGGAGGAAGAGGAAGAGAAGTAGCAGGATGTGCAGAAGAAGCAGGAGGGGGACAAGGAGCAGGAGGGGGACATGGAGCAGGAGGCGGAGAAGGAGCATGAGGGGGAGCAGGAGCACGAGGCGGAGAAAGAGCAGGAGGAGGAGAAGGAGCAGGAGGTGGAGAAGGAGCAGGAGGTGGAGAAGGAGAAGGAGTTGGAGAATAAGCAGGAGGTGGAGAAGGAGAAGGAGTTGGAGAATCAGCAGGAGGAGGAGCTTGAGCAGGAGATGGAGAAGGAGCAGGAGGTCGAGAATGAGCCGGACGTAGAGAAGGAGCCGAGGGTGGAGAAAGAGCCGGAGATGGAGCCGGAGGTGGAGAGGGGGCAGGAGGAGAAGAAGGAGCTGAAGGAGGAGAAGGAATAGGAGGAAGAGAAGTAACAGGAGGAGGAGAAGGAGCAAGAGGTGGAGCAGTAGGTGAAGAAGGGGCAGGAGGAGGAGGTGGAGCAGGAAGTGGAGAATGAGCAGGAGGAGGAGGTGGAGCAGGAGGTGGAGAAGGAGGAGGAGGTGGAGCAGGAGGTGAAGAAGGGGCAGGAAGGGGAGGAGGAGGAGAAGGAGCAGGAGGTGGTGATGGAGCAGGATTGGAGAAGGAGCAGGAGGAGAAGAAGGAGCAGGAGGAGGAGAAGCAGCAGAAGGAGGAGAAGCAGCAGGAGGAGCAGGAGGTGGAGGGTGAGCAGGAGGAGGTGAAGGAGCAGCAGGAGTTTGAGCAGGAGGTAGAGTAGGAGGAGGAGATGGAGCAGTGGGAGGATGAGCAGGAGGAGGAGAAGGAGCAGGAGGAGGAGAAGGAGCAGGAGGAAGTTGAGCAGGAATTGGAGAAGGAGCAGGATTTGGAGAAGGAGCAGAAGGAGGAGAACAAGCAGGAGGTGGCGAAGGAGCTGGAGGAGGAGAAAGAGCAGGAGGAGGAGGTGGATCAGGAGGAGGAGGTGTTGCAGGAGGAGGAGGTGGAGCTAGAGGTGGAGAAGGAGCAGGTGGAGGAGGTGGAGCAGGAGGAGGATGTTGATCAGGAGGAGTAGAAGGAGCAGGAGGAGGTTGAGCAGGAGGTGGAAATGGAGCAGGAGGTGGAGGAGGAGGAGCAGGAGCAGGAGGTGAAGAAGGAGCAGGAGGAGGTGAATTAGCAGGAGGAGGAGAAGGAGCAGGAGGGGGAAAAGGAGCAGGGGGAGGAGAAGGAGCAGGAGGTGGAGAAGGAGCAAGAGGGGGAGATGGAGCAGGAGGGGGAGAAGGAGCAGGAGGGGGTGAAGGAGCAGGAGGAGGAGAAACAGCAGGAGGAGGAGAAGGAGCTGGAGGTGGACAAGGTGCAGGTGGTGGACAAGGAGCAGGAGGTGGACAAGGAGCAGGAGGTTGAAACGGATCAGGACGTTGAAAAGGAGCAGGAGGAGGAGAAGGAGGTGGAGAAGCTGTTGGAGGAGGAGAAGGAGCGGGAGGTGGAGAATACGCAATCGGTTGAGAAGGAGCAGGAGGCGGAGAAGGACCAGGACGGGGAGCAGGAGCACTCGGCGTAGAAAGAGAAGGATTAGGAGAAGGAGCAGCAGTTGGAGAAGAAGCAGGAGTATGAGGTGAGCAGGAGTACGAGAAGGAGCAGGAGGAGGCTGAGCAGTTGATGGAGAAGGAGCATGAGGTGGAGAAGGAGCCGGAGGTGGAGAAGGATCCGGAGGTGGAAAATGAGCAGGAGGAGGAGAAGGAGCAGGAGGTGGAGGTGGAGCAGGAGGTGGATAAGGAGCAGGAGGAAGAGAAGTAGTCGGATGTGCAGAAGAAGCAGGAGGGGGACAAGGAGCAGGAGGGGGACATGGAGCAGGAGGCGGAGAAGGAGCAGGAGTGGGAGCAGGAGCAGGAGGAGGAGAAGGAGCAGGAGGGGGAGAAGGAGCAGGAGGGTGAGTAGGAGCAGGAGGGGGAGAAGGAGCAGGAGGGGGAGAAGGAGCAGAAGGAGGAGAAGGAGCAGGAGATGGACAAGGTGCAGGAGGTGGACAAGGTGCAGGAGGTGGACAAGGAGCAGGAGGAGGAGAAGGAGGTGGAGAAGGTGTTGGAGAAGGAGCGGGAGTTGGAGAATACGCAATCGGTGAAGAAGGAGCAGGAGGCGGAGAAGGACCAGGACGGGGAGCAGGAGCACTCGGCGGAGAAAGAGAAGGATTAGCAGAAGGAGCAGCAGTTGGAGAAGAAGCTGGAGTATGAGGTTGAGCAGGAGTACGAGAATGAGTCGGAGGAGGTTGAGCAGGTGATGGAGAAGGAGCATGAGGTGGAGAAGAAGCCGCAGGTGGAGAAGGAGCCGGAGGTGGAGAAGGAGCAGGAGGAGGAGAAGGAGCAGGAGGTGGAGAAGGAGCAGGAGGTGGAGAAGGAGCAGGAGGAAGAGAAGTAGCAGGATGTGCAGAAGAAGCAGGAGGGGGACAAGGAGCAGGAGGGGGACATGGAGCAGGAAGCGGAGAAGGAGCATGAGGAGGAGCAGGAGCACGAGGCAGAGAAAGAGCTGGAGGAGGAGAAGGAGCAGGAGGTGGAGAAGGAGCAGGAGGAGGAGAAGGAGCAGGAGGTGGAGAAGGAGCAGGAGGTGGAGAAGGAGCAGGAGGAAGAGAAGTAGCAGGATGTGCAGAAGAAGCAGGAGGGGGACAAGGAGCAGGAGGGGGACATGGAGCAGGAAGCGGAGAAGGAGCATGAGGAGGAGCAGGAGCACGAGGCAGAGAAAGAGCTGGAGGAGGAGAAGGAGCAGGAGGTGGAGAAGGAGCAGGAGGTGGAGAAGCAGAAGGAGTTGGAGAATAAGCAGGAGGAGGAGCTTGAGCAGGAGTGGGAGAAGGAGTTGGAGATGGAGCATGATGACGTTGAGCAGGAGGTGGAAATGGAGCAGGAGGTGGAGGAGGAGGAGTAGGAGCAGGAGGTGAAGAAGGAGCTGGAGGAGGAGAAGGAGCAGGAGGAGGAGAAGGAGCAGGAGGAAGTTGAGCAGGAATTGGAGAAGGAGCAGGATTTGGAGAAGGAGCAGAAGGAGAACAAGCAGGAGGTGGCGAAGGAGCTGGAGGAGGAGAAGGAGCAGGAGGAGGAGGTGGATCAGGAGGAGGTGTTGCAGGAGGAGGAGGTGGAGCTGGAGGTGGAGAAGGAGCAGGTGGAGGAGGTGGAGCAGGTGGAGGATGTTGATCAGGAGGAGTAGAACGAGCAGGAGGAGGTTGAGCAGGAGGTGGAAATGGAGCAGGAGGTGGAGGAGGAGGAGTAGGAGGAGGTGAAGAAGGAGCAGGAGGAGGAGAAGTAGCAGGAGGACGGGAAGGAGCAGGAGGGGGAGAAGGAGCAGGAGGAGGAGAAGGAGCAGGAGTGGGAGACGGAGCAGGACGGGGAGAAGGAGCAGGAGGAGGAGTTGGAGCTGGAGGTGGACAAGGTGCAGGTGGTGGACAAGGAGCAGGAGGTGGACAAGGAGCAGGAGGTTGAAAAGGATCAGGAGGTTGAAAAGGAGCAGGAGGAGGAGAAGAAGGTGGAGAAGGTGTTGGAGGAGGAGAAGGAGCGGGAGTTGGAGAATACACAATCGGTGGAGAAGGAGTAGGAGGCGGAGAATGACCAGGAAGGGTAGCAGTAGCACTCGGCGGAGAAAGAGAAGGAATAGGAGAAGGAGCAGCAGTTGGAGAAGGAGCAGGAGGTGGAGAAGGAGTTGGAGAAGAAGCAGGAGTATGAGGTTGAGCAGGAGTACGATAAGGAGCAGGAGGAGGTTGAGCAGGTGATGGAGAAGGAGCCGGAGGTGGAGAAGCAGCCGGAGGTGGAGAAGTTGCCGGAGGTGGAGAAGAAGCCGGAGGTGAATAAGGAGACGGAGGTGGAGAAGGCGCCGGAGGTGGAGAAGGAACCGGAGGTGGAGAAGGAGCCGGAGGTGGAGAAGGGGCAGAAGGGGATGGAGGGAGCAGGAGGTGGAAATGGAGCAGGAATTGAGAAGGAGCAGGAGGAAAAGAAGGAGCATGAGGAAAAGAACGAGCTGGAGGAGGAGAAGGAACAGGAGGAGGAGAAGGAGCAGGAGGTGGAGAAGGAGGTGGAGCAGCAAGTGGAGAATGAGCAGCAGGAGGAGGTTGAGCAGGAGGAGGAGTTGGAGCAGGATGTGGAGAAGGAGGAGGAGGAGGAGGTCGAGTAGGAGGAGGAGAAGTAGCAGGAGGAGGTTGAGCTGGAGATAGAGAAGAAGTAGGAGGAGGAGAAGGAGCAGAAGGAGTAGTTTGAGGAGGAGGAGAAGAAGGAGCAGTAGCTGGAGAAGGAGCAGGAGGTGGAGAAGGAGCAGGAGGGGGAGAAGGATCAGGAGGGTGAGAATGAGCAGGCGGAGGAGAAGGAGCAGGAGGAGGAGATGGAGCAGCAGGAGGTTAGCATTAGGGTTAGGGTTAGGTTAGTGCATTAGGGTTAGGGTTAGGGCTCGGGTTAGGGTTAGGGTTAGTGCATTAGGGTTAGGGTTAGGGTTAGTGTTAGTGCATTAGGGTTAGGGTTAGGGTTAGGGTTAGGTAGTTTAGTGCGGGCCGGAGGGGAGTTACACCCTCTTGTGTTCGTATTCTCACTCAACGCTTGAGCTTCTTGTCACTTATACCTGCCACTTTCGGTTGGCCCACGCTTTACCTTACCACCTGTCTTATTTTTCTTGCCGATCTCTTCTTCGTCGTTTCTTGATCAGTAATCCTTTGATCCCGCTCTGGGGTTATTGTCAGTTCCTGAGTTTTGCCAACTTATGGTCTCTATGTAGTGTTTAGTTATTATTTATTTTGTTTTTGGTGTTGGCATCTACCCTTTAGTTTTAGTAGTGTTAGGGTTATGTTGTATTGAGGTTGGGGGGTTCAGGTTAGGGTTCGGGTTGCTGCATTGGGGTTTGTGTTAGGGTTAGGCGAGGGTCAGGGTTGCAGTTAGGGTTAGGTTTTAGGGGTGGGGTGCATCTGTGTAAGGGTTAGGTGTTTAGGGGTGGGGTGCGGTTAGGGTTAGGGTTAGGGTTAGGGTTAGGGTTAGGGTTAGGGTTGGGGCTTTGGTCTGTTTGTTGTGGGCAGTGGGGGTTTAGTGGTTTTGGTTAGGTCTAACAGTAGGGGTTACGTCTGTTTATTGTGGTTAGGGTAGGGTGTGGTTGCGGTTTGAGAGGTTTATCAAGATGGGGTTGGGATTTGTGGTAATTCAGGTCGGGGCAGTTTTGTGTTTTAATATTGGATTTTCCCGAATTTAGATCTGATTTAAGCCCTTTGGTAGCTGAGTTTGTAGTGTTATTATCCAGTGTTTTTCCCTCCTCTTCCTTTGTGAGGTTGTCCAGTTCATGTTGGTCTCCAACCCCATAAATTCCAGGGATTCAAGACCATGCTCCATGAAGTGTCGGGAGGTAGGTTTGTATACATCCTTTGTTCTAATAGCACTGAGGTGCCCTGTGAGCCTCATCCTTAGGCTATTCCCTGTTTCTCCTACATACAAGATGTGGCATTGTTTGCATCGAATTGCATCGACAGCACTGTGCTGTTCACATGTATATCTCTGTTTAATTAGGGCTGCTTTTCCTGTGTGTCTATTTTGTATAATTTTGCGGAGAAAACCTGATTTCGAAGGTCCGATTCCCCCAAAAAATTCCCGTAACCGCTGCCACCCACCTCCCGGGGGAGAGGAGGGCGAAAGAAAGGACCCCCAGCCCCAGAGAGACCCAGTAAACCCTTTTATTTACGGGCCCTGCCCTCGTGTTTCAACCGAGAAAACTCCATATCCCACAATGCCTCACGCGGCGCTAGCTTTTCAGTCGCTGCGAAAAAAACCCGATCTCAAAGATAAAAATCACCCGGTGAACGCTCAAAATCTAAAGACGAAATAAAGTTATCAGAGTCTCACTCGTGTCCCCAACTCCTCCAGATCGCCGGGGAAAGGGTTTCTTTCAAAAAACCGGAGGTCGATATCCAGGAGCTCCCTGCTGTCGCGTTCCCCGCAGCACCAGGCATCTCTTAAAGGGGCCGTCCCCGCATCAATATCAAGAGACCGTGTCTATTATTCCGACGGGAACTCCAACTTTTTTCAAAAAAACCTGTCATCTTTTGTGCCCTTAATGCTGTCCTAAACCTCGTTGGGGGGTGGGGGAGGGTTGGATGATGAGTTCCATGTCTGTCAGTCTCACATTTCCAGCCATGCTTTTTTTAATCTGCAACTTTTTTAAAAAAATTTAAATTTTAAAATCCTCCTTGGTGCTCCCTATTTTTATAGTTTTCCTAAGTTTGCTTGCTGCTTTTTTTGTGGGGGGGCGAAAGGGGAACAAAAAGTTATTTAACCATCTCCCTCACTGATCAAGTTTAGACTTAAGGTATTTGCAAGAGATATTCTCTGGGTTTTCCCTTTCTTGGCATTTATATCTTTTTTTGTCTGTGGTAATGCAAAGCGTGTCACTCCTGAATGTTAGGTTGTATGGTGTGGGCAGGAAGGTAGTTACACCCTCTTGTGTTCGTATTCTCACTCAACCCTTGAGCTTCTTGTCACTTATACCTGCCACTTTTGGTTGGCCCACGCTTTACCTTACCACCTGGCTTCTTTTTCTTGCCGATCTCTTCTTAGTAATTTCTTGATCCGTAATCCTTTGATCCCCCTCTGGGGTTATAATCAGTTCCTGGGTTTTGCCAATTTATGGTCTCTATGTAGTATTTAGTGATTATTATTGGTGTTGGAACCCTACCCTTTATTTTAAGTAGTGTTCGGGTTATGTTGTATTGACGTTGGGGGGTTCAGGTTAGGGTTAGCGTTGCTGCATTGGGGTTAGTGTTGGGGTTAGGTGAGGGTCAGGGTCGCAGTTAGTTTCAGGGCTATATTGGGGATAGGTTGGGGTGTATCAGGGTTAGGGTTAGGTGTTTAGGGGTGGGGTGGGGTTAGGGTTAAGTTTTAGGGGTAGGGTTGGGTGCATTAGGGTTATGTTTTAGGGGTAGGGTTGGGTGCATCAGGGTTAGGGTTAGGTGTTCAGGGGTAGGGTAGGATGCATCAGGGTTAGGGTTAGGTGTTTAGGGGTAGGGTAGGGCGCATCAGGGTTAGGGTCCAGGGTCAGAGTTATGATTAGATTCAGGGCTAGCAGGTTAGGGTTATGGGGTAGGGTTGCATTAGGCGTAGGTTTAAGTGAGGTTCAGGGTTTGGAGTAGGGTGCAGTGTGTTAGGTTTCGGTTTGAGGGGTGGGGTGGGAGATTAGGGTTGCTGTATTAGAGTTAGGGTTAGGCTTTAGGGGTAGAGTGGGGTGCGTTAGGGTTAGGGTTAGGGTTAGGGTTAGGGTGAGGGTTAGGTTTAGGGTGAGGGTTAGGGTAAGGGTGAGGGATAGGGTTAGCGTTATGGTGAGGGTTAGGGTTAGGGTGAGGGTGAGGGTTAGGATTAGGGTTAGGGTTAGGCTTAGGGTTAGGGTTCGGTTGTATGGTGTGGGCAGGAGGGTAGTTACACCCTCTTGTGTTCGTATTCTCACTCAACGCTTGAGCTTCTTGTCACTTATACCTGCCACTTTTGGTTGGCCCACGCTTTACCTTACCACCTGGCTTCTTTTTCTTGCCGATCTCTTCTTAGTAATTTCTTGATCCGTAATCCTTTGATCCCCCTCTGGGGTTATAATCAGTTCCTGGGTTTTGCCAATTTATGATCTCTATGTAGTATTTAGTTATTATTTGCTTACTTGTATATTATTATTGGTGTTGGAACCCTACCCTTTATTTTAAGTAGTGTTAGGGTTATGTTGTATTGAGGTTGGGGGGTTCAGGTTAGGTTTCGGTTTGCTGCGTTGAGGTTAGTGTTATGGTTAAGTGAGGGTCATGGTCGCAGTAAGGTTCAGGGCTATATTGGGGTTAGGTTGGGGTGAATCAGTGTTAGGGTTAGGTGTTTAGTGGTGGGGTAGGCTGCATCAGGGTTAGGGTTATGTGTTTAGGGGTAGGGTAGGGTGCATCAGGGTTAGGGTTAGGTGTTTAGGGGTAGGGTAGGGTGCATCAGGGTTAGGGTTAGGGTTAGGGTTAGGGTTAGGTTAGGGTTACGTTAGGGTTAGGGTTAGGGTTAGGGTTACAATGCATTAGGGTTAGGGCTAGGGTTAGGGTTAGGGTTCGGGTTAGGGTTACGCTGCATTAGGGTTAGTGTTAGGGTTAGGTTAACGCTACATTAGGCTTAGGGTTAGGGTTCGGGTTAGGGTTAGGTTTACGCTGCATTAGTGTTAGGGTTAGGGTTAGGGTTAGGATTAGGGGACTGCATTACGGTTAGGGTTAGGGTTAGGTTTAGGGTTAGGGTTAAGGTTACGCCGCATTAGGCTTAGGGTTAGGGTTAGGGTTAGGTTTTATGGTGTGGGCAGGAGAGTAGTTACACCCTCTTGTGATCATATTCTCTCTCAACCATTGAGCTTCTTGTCACTTATACCTGCCACTTTTGGTTGGCCCACGCTTTACCCTACCACATGTCTTCTTTTTCTTGCCGATCTCTTCTTAGTAATTTCTTGATCTGTAATCCTTTGATCCCACTCTGGGGTTATAATCAGTTCCTGGGTTTTGCCAATTTATGGTCTCTATGTAGTATTTAGTTATTATTTGCTTACTTGTATATTATTATTGGTGTTGGAACCCTACCATTTATTTTAAGTCGTGTTAGGTTTATGTTGTATTGAGGTTGGGGGGTTCAGGTTAGGGTTAGGTTTGCTGCATTGGGTTTAGTGTTGGGGTTAGGTGAGGGTCAGGGTCGCAGTTAGGTTCAGGGCGATATTGGGTTTAGGTTGGGGTGAATCAGGGTTAGGGTTAGGTGTCTAGTGGTCGGGTAGGGTGCATCAGGGTTAGGGTTAGGTGTTTAGGGATCGGGTAGGTTGCATCAGGGTTAGGGTTAGGTGTTAAGGGGTCGGGTAGGGTGCATCAAGGTTAGGGTCCAGGGTCAGAGTTGTGATTAGGTTCAGGGCTAGGGGGTCAGGTTTATGGGTTAGGGTTGCATTAGGGGTAGGGTTAAATGAGGGTCAGTGTTTGGAGAAGGGTGGGGTGTGTTAGGTTTCGGTTTTAGGGGTGGGGTGGGAGATTAGGGTTGCTGTATTAGAGTTACGGTTAGGCTTTAGGGGTAGAGTGGGGTGCATTGGAGTTAGGATTTGGGATATGGATGGGGTCTGTTTGTAGTTAGGGTTGGTGATTTGGTCTGTTTGTTGTGGGCAGTGTGGGGTTCAGTGGTTTTGGTTAGCTCAAACAGTAGGGGTTAGCTCTGTTTATTGTGATTAGGGTAGTGTGTGGTTGCGGTTTGAGAGGTTTATCAAGCTGGGGTTGGGATTTGTGGTAATTAAGGTCGGGGCAGTTTTGTTTTTTAATGTTGGATTTCCCCCATTTTAGATCTGATTTAAGCCCTTTGGTAACTGAGTTTGTAGGGTTGTTATCCAGTGTTTTTCCCTCCTCTTCCTTTGTGAGGTTGTCCAGTTCATGTTGGTCTCCAACCCCATAAATTCCAGGGATTCAAGACCATGCTCCATGAAGTGTCGGGAGGTAGGTTTGTATACATCCTTTGTTCTAATAGCACTGAGGTGCCCTGTGAGCCTCATCCTTAGACTATTCCCTGTTTCTCCTACATACAAGATGTGGCATTGTTTGCATCGAATTGCATAAACAGCATTGTGCTGTTCACATGTAATTCTTTGTTTAATTAGGGCTGCTTTTCCTGTGTGTCTATTTTGTATCATTTTGCGGATTATTAGGTATTTACACGTCCCACATTTTGGGTTTGTGCAGTTCTGGGTTGTCTGTTTTCTTATTCTACTAGGAACCAGCATATCCCGAAGGTTTCGAGTTCTTTTGTATGCTGACGTTATGTTGTATCGGCTAAGTGTGTCAACATCCTCTTTTAGTTTTCCAAATTGGGTTTTAATCACTCCGTGTATTAGTTTGGTCGTTGTATCGTATGTCGTTATTAGTGGTAGTCTTGCTACTTCTCTGTTTGGCCGTGGGCTATTCAGTCCCCTCAGGAAATCAGACTTAAGGTGCCTGAGGAACCTTTTCGTGTAACCTCTCTGTCTCAGTGGAGTAAATAGGGTTGTGGTGGCTTCCCTAAAGTCCTCTCCGTTTGTGCATATGCGGTGAAAACGTGTCAGTTGTGACTTCACCAGCCCCCGAAAGGTATGTTTTGGATGGTGGCTGTTTATGTGCAGGAGTGTGTGTGTGTCTGTTTCTTTAAAGAATACCTTTGTTGCTAGCTTGTGGCTGTTATTCTCCTGTTGTAATTTAAATACTGTGGTGTCCAGGAAATCCACACTTTCTCTATGTGTTGTAACTTTAAGTTTAATAGATTGGTGGTGACTGTTGAGAATACCTACAAATTCTTGCAATTCTGTTTCTGTGTGAGTCCAGACTCCGCATATGTCATCCAGGTTAGGGTTAGGGTTAGGGTTAGGGTTAGGGTTAGGGTTAGGGTTAGGTTGTATGGTGTGGGCAGGAGGGGAGTTACACCTTCTTGTGTTCGTATTCTCACTCAACTCTTGAGCTTCTTGTCACTTATACCTGCCACTTTTGGTTGGCCCATGCTTTACCTTACCACCTGGCTTCTTTTTCTTGCCGATCTCTTCTTAGTAATTTCTTGATCCGTAATCCTTTGATCCCCCTCTGGGGTTATAATGAGTTCCCGGGTTTTGCCAATTTATGGTCTCTATGTAGTATTTAGTTATTATTATTGGTGTTGGAACCCTACCCTTTATTTTAAGTAGTGTTAGGGTTATGTTGTATTGAGGTTGGGGGGTTCAGGTTAGGGTTAGGGTTGCTGCACTGGGGTTAGTGTTGGGGTTAGGTGAGGGTCAGGGTCGCAGTTAGGTTCAGGGCTATATTGGGGTTAGGGTTAGGGTTAGGGTTAGGGTTAGGGTTAGGGTTAGGTTGTATGGTGTGGGCAGGAGGGTAGTTACACCCTCTTGTGTTCGTATTCTCACTCAACGCTTGAGCTTCTTGTCACTTATACCTGCCACTTTTGGTTGGCCCTCGCTTTACCTTACCAACTGGCTTCTTTTTCTTGCCGATCTCTTCTTAGTAATTTCTTGATCTGTAATCCTTTGATCCCCCTCTGGGGTTATAATCAGTTCCTGGGTTTTGCCAATTTATGGTCTCTATGTCGTATTTAGTTATTATTATTGGTGTTGGAACCCTACCCTTTATTTTACGTAGTGTTAGGGTTATTTTGTATTGAGGTTGGGGGGTTCAGGTTAGGGTTAGGGTTGCTGCACTGGGGTTAGTGTTGGGGTTGGTTGGGGTCAGGGTCGCAGTTAGGTTCAGGGCAAAATTGGGGTTAGGTTGGGGTGCATCGGGGTTATGGTTAGGTGTTTAGGGGTGGGGTGGGGTTAGGGTTAAGTTTTAGGGGTAGGGTTGGGTGCATCAGGGTTAGGGTTAGGTGTTTAGGGGTAGGGTAGGGTGCATCAGGGTTAGGGTTAGGTGTTTAGGGGTAGGGTAGGGTGCATCAGGGTTAGGGTCCAGGGTCAGAATTGTGATTAGATTCAGGGCTGGGGGGTTGGATTTATGGGTTAGGGTTGCATTAGGGGTAGGGTTAAGTGAGGGTCAGGGTTTAGGAGTAGGGTGGGGTGTGTTAGGCTTAGATTTTAGGGGTGGGGTGGGAGATTAGGTTTGCTGTATTAGAGTTACGGTTAGGCTTTAGGGGTAGAGTGGGGTGCATTTGGAGTTAGGATTTGGGATATGGATGGGGTCTGTTTGTAGTTAGGGTTGGGGCTTTGGTCTGTTTGTTGTGGGCAGTGTGGGGTTTAGTGGTTTTGGTTAGCTTAAACAGTAGGGGTTAGCTCTGTTTATTGTGATTAGGGTAGGGTGTGGTTGCGGTTTGAGAGGTTTATCAAGCTGGGGTTGGGATTTGTGGTAATTAAGGTCGGGGCAGTTTTGTTTTTTGATGTTGGATTTCCCCCATTTTAGATCTGATTTAAGCCCTTTGGTAACTGAGTTTGTATGGTTGTTATCCAGTGTTTTTCCCTCCTCTTCCTTTGTGAGGTTGTCCAGTTCATGTTGGTCTCCAACCCCATAAATTCCAGGGATTCAAGACCATGCTCCATGAAGTGTCGGGAGGTAGGTTTGTATACATCCTTTGTTCTAATAGCACTGAGGTGCCCTGTGAGCCTCATCCTTAGACTATTCCCTGTTTCTCCCACATACAAGATGTGGCATTGTTTGCATCGAATTGCATATACAGCATTGTGCTGTTCACATGTAATTCTTTGTTTAATTAGGGCTGCTTTTCCTGTGTGTCTATTTTGTATCATTTTGCGGATTATTAGGTATTTACACGTCCCACATTTTGGGTTTGTGCAGTTCTGGGTTGTCTGTTTTCTTATCCTACTCCGAACCAGCATGTCCCGAAGGTTTCGAGTTCTTTTGTATGCTGACGTTATGTGGTATCGACTAAGTGTGTCAACATCCTCTTTTAGTTTCCCAAATTGGGTTTTAATCACTCCATGTATTAGTTTGGTCGTTGTATCGTATGTCGTTATCAGTGGTAGTCTTGCTACTTCTCTGTTTGGCCGTGGGCTATTCAATCCCCTCAGGAAATCAGACTTAAGGTGCCTGAGGAACCTTTTTGTGTAACCTCTCTGTCTCAGTGCAGTAAATAGGGTTGTGGTGGCTTCCCTAAAGTCCTCTCCGTTTGTGCATATGCGGTGAAAACGTGTCAGTTGTGACTTCACCAGCCCCCGAAAGGTATGTTTTGGATGGTGGCTGTTTATGTGCAGGAGTGTGTGTGTGTCTGTTTCTTTAAAGAATACCTTTGTTGCTAGCTTGTGGCTGTTATTCTCCTGTTGTAATTTAAATACTGTGGTGTCCAGGAAATCCACACTTTCTCTATGTTTTCGAACTTTAAGTTTAATAGATTGGTGGTGACTGTTGAGAATACCTACAAATTCTTGCAATTCTGTTTCTGTGTGAGTCCAGACTCCCCATATGTCATCCAGGTATCTGTAATAACACATCGGGAGCTTGGAACACTTTTCAAAGACTGTGTTTTCCCAGTCTGCCATGTATATGTTTGCGTAGGCCGGGGCAAATTTCTTGCCCATAGCCGTGCCCTTAATCTGTAGGTAGAATTGCTCCTGGAATTTAAAGTCATTTTTTGTTAGTCCTAGGTGTAATAGCTGGATTATGGCTGCATCTGGTCTGTGGGGTTGGGGGAACTTTCTAAGTATATTTTCCACTGCCTGTATGCCTCTGTCTGTTTCTATGTTTGTGTATAGGCTTTCAATGTCCATGGTAAAGAGTATTGCGTTCGGGGGTACGGTCAGTGAGTTCACTATTTCTATGAAGTGGTAAGTGTCTTTAATGTAGCTAGGGTGCTTCTGTGATAAGGGGTTTAGGAATGAGTCAATGTATTCTGCTATCCTGTAGGATTCACTACCACAGTCTGACACAATTGGTCTTCCTGGTGGTATTTCTCCTGGTACAGTCCATGTGTCAGGGTGCTTGTGTATTTTGGGTAGTATGTAGAATTTTCTGGGTTGTGGTTGTTCCCCCCTTAGGTATTCCACTTGTTTCTGATTTAAGTGTTTAGATTTCTTTAGTTCTGTTAAAATGTTTCCAATCTCTTTTCGTGTGTCCTGGTAAATTGATCCTGCTAATTTAGTGTAGTGGGCTGTATTATTAAGCTGTCTGTGAGCTTCAAGTAGATACTGTTGCCTATCCCTTATCTGCTGGTTTTATGATTATATGTGGATTGTTTCTAAGTTCTATGATTGCCCGTCTCTCTCTTCCAGTGAGGTTTTGCTTGTCTGTCAGTTTAGGGATTTTTTTCAATTTGTGATTGAGTCTGTTTAATAAAGTTTAGGATTTCTGGCTCTATTTTATTGTTTGGTGGGGTCCATTCTGATGGTGGTGTAAAAGGTTGCTTGTCTGTTTCTGAATCGCTAAAGTAATCGGTCAGTTTTACTCTCCTGTAAAACCTTTTCAGATCTTCCTGAATTTGTACTTTACAATGTTTTGGGGTTGGAACAAATGTAAGGCCCTTGTTTAAAACCCTCTCCTGTACCTCTGTGGGGTTAAAGAGTTGGGAAATATTAATAACAGTTTTTCCCAGGTTTAATCTACCCTTCTCTTGGGTTAATGTCCTTTTTAGTTTAAACACTTCATCCACTGGTTTATTATGTTATGGGCAGTGCTATCTGTCCAATGGATGTGGTCAGCCCCCACTTTAAAGGATCTAGCATTAATTGCTGGTATGTAATTCTGTTTTTTTATATGCTGGTTAATTCCTCTGATTGTATCCCTCTCCATTTCTGGAAGTAAGTTACTGAAGTTAATTTCCGGCACCCAGATCTGAGCATTTGGGAATGTGCTCTTAGCCAATTTAAGTAATGACTGCAGTTGCTTGGTTGCAGTCAGTGGTCTCTGCGTTCGATTATTAATGCCAAATGAGAGCACCACCTTTTTGGTCTCCGGACAGGGTTCCAATTTGTCCAGAATTGCTGTGACATGAATGAATTTAGCTCCTGGAAAGCTATCAATTTGGGTGGTGGGATTTGGGCATCTTTTTATCTTGGAGAGGTTAGAATCTCCTATTATTAAAATGGATTTTCTGGGTTCCAATTTCCAGGTAATGTTTTTTCGGCTGATGTTGGGGTGCCTCGTCACTCTCTGTGCATCTTCCCCTTCAGAGTCAGGTTCTGCCCCTGTTGGTGTGTTTTCTGTTTCTATGTCTGCTACCCCTGCCTCCCCTTTTGTGTTCCCTACCTCGGCTTCAGCTATTTCTGCCTCTCCTACTGTGTTATCTGTCTGGGCTCTCATTGTTCCTGTCCTCATTTCTGTGTCTATTGGGTTTACCTGTCCGGTCTGGTCGCTCCTTTGTTTCTGTGGAAGGGGTTGTTTTGTGACTCTGATCTCGGGCTCTAGAACTGCTGTATTTCTTGGGATGGTTGGTTTGGTACAGTCTTTCTTTTGTCTCTGTGGGAGCGGTTGGTACGTGACCCTGGTTTTGGGGTACAGGAATGTTGTGCATGGATTTGTCCCTGGTGTAGGAGGCGTTCTCCCTTCTGTTTGTTTTGGGTCTGAGGAATCCCTAGTGATTTGGTTTAATACGGTCTGATGTTGGTACCCCATGTCGTGCTGGGGTCTACGTGGCTCAGGCTCTTGAGAGCCAAGTGTGATGTCCAGGTCCCTAATGATGGCCACATTGGAAATCCTGGTCCTTGGCCTGTGTGGTGGGGTAGGGCTAGTCGCCGCCCTGGATGGCGGGGAAGGGGGGGTCACTGCCCTGGACCGCAAGGAAGGGGGGGTTTCGGTGGTCTGCTGGTGGTGTGATGAAGTCGGGGTAGCTGGCCCACGGGGTGGGGGGGTCTGTCGGTGGCGTGACGAAGTCGTGGCAACTGGTGCAAGGGGTGGGGGGGTCTGCCGGTGGCGTGACGAAGTCGTGGCAGCTGGTCCAAGGGGTGAGGGGGTCTGTCGGTGGCGTGACGAAGTCATGGCAGCTGGCTCAAAGGGTGGGGGGGTGTGTTGGTGGTGTGACGAAGTCGTGGCAACTGGTGCAAGGGGTGGGGGGGTCCATCGGTGGCATGACGAAGTCATGGCAGCTGGCTCAAAGGGTGGGGGGGTATGTTGGTGGTGTGACGAAGTCGTGGCAACTGGTGCAAGGGGTGGGGGTGTCTGCCAGTGGCGTGCTGAATTCATGGCAGTTGGCTCAAAGGGTGGGGGGGTGTGTCGGTGGCGTGACGAGGTTGTGGCAGTTGGCTCACGGGGTGGGGGTGTCCGTCGGTGGTGTGACAAAGTCGTGGCAGCTGGCCCACGGGGTGGGGGGGGGGGGTTCAGTCCGTCTGCGGCATGAGGGTGCTGTGATCGCAGGCTGGTGGAACAAGGCTGCCCAGGTATTTGGCCTATGGCGTGTGGGCGTCCCAGTCCGTGTGCCGGTCCGCTGTTCTGTCCCCAATTGTGTGCTGGTCCCTTGCTCTGTCAACCGTGATGCTAATCCCACCACATGTCTCTTTGCCTCATCAATTGATTGAATTTTGAATTTATGTCTAAGACTCTTTTTAATCCAATTAGTGGCTTTCGCCATTATTTCTTCCAGGCGCTCTGTCACTGCAGCCTGAGCAAATTCATTTTCTAATTCTTCCAGGTTTGTTGTATAGTGCTCAATTAGAATCTGTCTGGTCTGTTTTGCCCAATTTTCTGAATTCAAAGCCAATTTGGTTAGGGTTTCCTGTGACGGTTTTGCCGGTTTTATAAAGCAGGTTAGTTTATCAGCTTGTTTTAAGATGCCCTTAGGGGGCTGATTCTGGCCCTTTAAGAATATTAGATGGTGGATTGTCTGGAAAATTCTATAAATTATTCTCACTGTTGTAGCAAATTCATCCCTGGCTACGGGGAGACACCTATGTGTACCAGGGTCTGACCTCATATGCGTACGGTTGTCAGACAACCTGCATGTGTTCCGCATAGTGTTAGCCATTCCCTGGGTGTAGAAGGGTGCAAAAGGTTTTAAAAGATGTTACTAGCTTCTATTTGGTAACAGAGGTCCCCGCTAGTAACTGTAATCTCACCCCACGGTGGCTCCCTGGCTCAGATCGTCTCCTGCCTGGGACTGCGTCCTCCAAACACTCCCCAGCTCAGCCGGCTGTCCCGCCTGGAAAGGCTCTTTTTCCACCGGTCTCACCTCCCCTCCGGTGGCTCTCTGGCTTCGATGGTTCTCTGCCTGCAACAGTACTATCCAAAAACTCTTTAGTTCAGTAAGTTCTCCGGCCTGGAATCTTTTTTTCTCCCCAAAAACTCTTTCGTTCAGTAAGTTCTCCGGCCTGGAATCTTTTTTTCTCCGACGTTTCGCTTATCCTTAAGCTTCATCAGGGAGAAAGGATTTTAACTTTGTTTACAGTTGCTTATAAGTCCAGAGCCTTGGACTGGCCCCTCCCCTGTGTGCTACTGTTGGCTGAAGTTTTGTTCCCGCCCACAAGCAGGCTAGCCTTGACCTGGGATTGGTTAGAATTTCTGTCCTGTCTGTAATGAGTCCTGTCTCATGCAGGGCTGGCCCCGCCCCCTTCGCTCCACGTGTTCGTTATTTTTAAATTATATTTTTTTAACCTAATGTTTTAATGTTCCTTCAGTTTATCTTAGATGTTTGGGGTTATTTTTTTTTGAGTTAATGTTTTAAAAAATATTGCTTTTTAACCTTTGAATCTGTTTTAATGCTCCAGGTCATTCTGGCGCCACGGAGTCTGACTGTCTCCGCTGACCCCGGGGCTTGATTACCTGTCCGCCTCACCTCATTTTTTAAATAAAAACATGATGCTACTTCTCCAAACCCCCACCTCCGGCTATGCCTTTTAATTATAAGGGTATTTTAAACAATTAATTAAACTTCCCACCGATTTCCTCCTTTTTAAACCCGATCGCTCGTTAAACGAAACTCAATCTCCCAGAATGCCTCGCTTTTCAGCGGCCGCGCAGAAAAAACCGATTTCCAAGGTCCGATTCCCCAAAAAAACTCCCGAATCCGCCGCCACCCACCCCCCGGGGGGGAGAGGAGGGGGAAAGAAAGGTCCCCCAGCCCCAAAAAAACAAAGTAAACCCTTTTATTTACGGGTCTTGCCCTCGTGTTTGACCCGAGAGAACTCCATATCCCAGAATGCCTCACGCGGTGCTCGCTTTTCAGTCGCTGAGAAAAAAACCCGATTTCAAAGATAAAAATCACCCGGTGAACGCTCAAAATCTAAAGACTAGATAAAGTTATCGGATTCTCACCCGTGTCCCCAACTCCTCCAGATCCCCGGGGAAAGGGTTTCTTTCAAAAAAACCGAGGTCGATATCCAGCAGCTCCCTGCTGTCGCGTTCCCCGCAGCACCAGGCATCTCTTAAAGGGGCCGTCCCCGCAGCACCAGGCATCTCTTAAAGGGGCCGTCCCCGCATCAATGTCCAGAGACCGTGTCTATGGGAACTACAACTTAAAAAAAAAATATGTAATCTTTTGTGCCCTTATTGCTGTCCCTAACCTCGTGGGGGGTGGGGGGGTTTGGGAAGATGAGTTCCATGTCTGTCAGACCCACATTTCCAGCCATGCTTTATTTTAAGTGCACCTTTTAAATATTTTAGATTTTAAAATTTAAAAAACCTCCTTGGTGCTCCCTATTTTTATAAGTTGCTTGCTGCTTTTTTTGTGGGGGGGCAAAAGGGGAACAAAAAGTTATTTAACCATCTACCTCACTGATCAAGTTTAGATTTAAGGTATTTGCAAGATATATTCTCTGGGTTTTCTTTTCTTGGCATTTATATCTTTTTTTGTCTGTGGTAATGTAAAGCGTGTCACTCCTGAATGTTAGGTTGTATGGTGTGGGCAGGAGGGTAGTTACACCCTCTTGTGTTCGTATTCTCACTCAACCCTTGAGCTTCTTGTCACTTATACCTGCCACTTTTGGTTGGCCCACGCTTTACCTTACCACCTGGCTTCTTTTTCTTGCCGATCTCTTCTTAGTAATTTCTTGATCCGTAATCCTTTGATCCCCCTCTGGGGTTATAATCAGTTCCTGGGTTTTGCCAATTTATGGTCTCTATGTCGTATTTAGTTATTATTATTGGTGTTGGAACCCTACCCTTTATTTTACGTAGTGTTAGGGTTATGTTGTATTGAGGTTGGGGGGTTCAGGTTAGGGTTAGGGTTGCTGCACTGGGGTTAGTGTTGGGGTTAGGTGAGGGTCAGGGTCGCAGTTAGGTTCAGGGCTATATTGGGGTTAGGTTGGGGTGCATCAGGGTTAGGGTTAGGTGTTTAGGTGTGGGGTGGGGTTAGGGTTAAGTTTTAGGGGTAGGGTTGGGTGCATCAGGGTTAGGGTTAGGTGTTTAGGGGTAGGGTAGGGTGCATCAGGGTTAGGGTTAGGTGTTTAGGGGTAGGGTAGGGTGCATCAGGGTTAGGGTCCAGGGTCAGAGTTGTGATTAGATTCAGGACTAGGGGGTTGGAGTTATGGGTTAGGGTTGCATTAGGGGTAGGGTTAAGTGAGGGTCAGGGTTTAGGAGTAGGGTGGGGTGTGTTAGGCTTAGATTTTAGGGGTGGGGTGGGAGATTAGGTTTGCTGTATTAGAGTTACGGTTAGGCTTTAGGGGTAGAGTGGGGTGCATTTGGAGTTAGGATTTGGGATATGGATGGGGTCTGTTTGTAGTTAGGGTTGGGGCTTTGGTCTGTTTGTTGTGGGCAGTGTGGGGTTTAGTGGTTTTGGTTAGCTTAAACAGTAGGGGTTAGCTCTGTTTATTGTGATTAGGGTAGGGTGTGGTTGCGGTTTGAGAGGTTTATCAAGTTGGGGTTGGGATTTGTGGTAATTAAGGTCGGGGCAGTTTTGTTTTTTGATGTTGGATTTCCCCCATTTTAGATCTGATTTAAGCCCTTTGGTAACTGAGTTTGTAGGGTTGTTATCCAGTGTTTTTCCCTCCTCTTCCTTTGTGAGGTTGTCCAGTTCATGTTGGTCTCCAACCCCATAAATTCCAGGGATTCAAGACCATGCTCCATGAAGTGTCGGGAGGTAGGTTTGTATACATCCTTTGTTCTAATAGCACTGAGGTGCCCTGTGAGCCTCATCCTTAGACTATTCCCTGTTTCTCCTACATACAAGATGTGGCATTGTTTGCATCGAATTGCATATACAGCATTGTGCTGTTCACATGCAATTCTTTGTTTAATTAGGGCTGCTTTTCCTGTGTGTCTATTTTGTATCATTTTGCGGATTATTAGGTATTTACACGTCCCACATTTTGGGTTTGTGCAGTTCTGGGTTGTCTGTTTTCTTATCCTACTCCGAACCAGCATGTCCCGAAGGTTCCGAGTTCTTTTGTATGCTGACGTTATGTGGTATCGACTAAGTGTGTCAACATCCTCTTTTAGTTTCCCAAATTGGGTTTTAATCACTCCGTGTATTAGTTTGGTCGTTGTATCGTATGTCGTTATCAGTGGTAGTCTTGCTACTTCTCTGTTTGGCAGTGGGCTATTCAGTCCCCTCAGGAAATCAGACTTAAGGTGCCTGAGGAACCTTTTTGTGTAACCTCTCTGTCTCAGTGCAGTAAATAGGGTTGTGGTGGCTTCCCTAAAGTCCTCTCCGTTTGTGCATATGCGGTGAAAACGTGTCAGTTGTGACTTCACCAGCCCCCGAAAGGTATGTTTTGGATGGTGGCTGTTTATGTGCAGGAGTGTGTGTGTGTCTGTTTCTTTAAAGAATACCTTTGTTGCTAGCTTGTGGCTGTTATTCTCCTGTTGTAATTTAAATACTGTGGTGTCCAGGAAATCCACACTTTCTCTATGTGTTGTAACTTTAAGTTTAATAGATTGGTGGTGACTGTTGAGAATACCTACAAATTCTTGCAATTCTGTTTCTGTGTGAGTCCAGACTCCCCATATGTCATCCAGGTATCTGTAATAACACATCGGGAGCTTGGAACACTTTTCAAAGACTGTGTTTTCCCAGTCTGCCATGTATATGTTTGCGTAGGCCGGGGCAAATTTCTTGCCCATAGCCGTGCCCTTAATCTGTAGGTAGAATTGCTCCTGGAATTCAAAGTCATTTTTTGTTAGTCCTAGGTGTAATAGCTGGATTATGGCTGCATCTGGTCTGTGGGGTTGGGGGAACTTTCTAAGGATATTTTCCACTGCCTGTATGCCTCTGTCTGTTTCTATGTTTGTGTATAGGCTTTCAATGTCCATGGTAAAGAGTATTGCGTTCGGGGGTACGGTCAGTGAGTTCACTATTTCTATGAAGTGGTAAGTGTCTTTAATGTAGCTAGGGTGCTTCTGTGATAAGGGGTTTAGGAATGAGTCAATGTATTCTGCTATCCTGTAGGATTCACTACCACAGTCTGACACAATTGGTCTTCCTGGTGGTATTTCTCCTGGTACAGTCCATGTGTCAGGGTGCTTGTGTATTTTGGGTAGTATGTAGAATTTTCTGGGTTGTGGTTGTTCCCCCCTTAGGTATTCCACTTGTTTCTGATTTAAGTGTTTAGATTTCTTTAGTTCTGTTAAAATGTTTCCAATCTCTTTTCGTGTGTCCTGGTAAATTGATCCTGCTAATTTAGTGTAGTGGGCTGTATTATTAAGCTGTCTGTGAGCTTCAAGTAGATACTGTTGCCTATCCCTTATCTGCTGGTTTTATGATTATATGTGGATTGTTTCTAAGTTCTATGATTGCCCGTCTCTCTCTTCCAGTGAGGTTTTGCTTGTCTGTCTGTTTAGGGATTTTTTTCAATTTGTGATTGAGTCTGTTTAATAAAGTTTAGGATTTCTGGCTCTATTTTATTGTTTGGTGGGGTCCATTCTGATGGTGGTGTAAAAGGTTGCTTGTCTGTTTCTGAATCGCTAAAGTAATCGGTCAGTTTTACTCTCCTGTAAAACCTTTTCAGATCTTCCTGAATTTGTACTTTACAATGTTTTGGGGTTGGAACAAATGTAAGGCCCTTGTTTAAAACCCTCTCCTGTACCTCTGTGGGGTTAAAGAGTTGGGAAATATTAATAACAGTTTTTCCCAGGTTTAATCTACCCTTCTCTTGGGTTAATGTCCTTTTTAGTTTAAACACTTCATCCACTGGTTTATTATGTTATGGGCAGTGCTATCTGTCCAATGGATGTGGTCAGCCCCCACTTTAAAGGATCTAGCATTAATTGCTGGTATGTAATTCTGTTTTTTTATATGCTGGTTAATTCCTCTGATTGTATCCCTCTCCATTTCTGGAAGTAAGTTACTGAAGTTAATTTCCGGCACCCAGATCTGAGCATTTGGGAATGTGCTCTTAGCCAATTTAAGTAATGACTGCAGTTGCTTGGTTGCAGTCAGTGGTCTCTGCGTTCGATTATTAATGCCAACTGAGAGCACCACCTTTTTGGTCTCCGGACAGGGTTCCAATTTGTCCAGAATTGCTGTGACATGAATGAATTTAGCTCCTGGAAAGCTATCAATTTGGGTGGTGGGATTTGGGCATCTTTTTATCTTGGAGAGGTTAGAATCTCCTATTATTAAAATGGATTTTCTGGGTTCCAATTTCCAGGTAATGTTTTTTCGGCTGATGTTGGGGTGCCTCGTCACTCTCTGTGCATCTTCCACTTCAGAGTCAGGTTCTGCCCCTGTTGGTGTGTTTTCTGTTTCTATGTCTGCTACCCCTGCCTCCCCTATTGTGTTCCCTACCTCGGCTTCAGCTATTTCTGCCTCTCCTACTGTGTTATCTGTCTGGGCTCTCATTGTTCCTGTCCTCATTTCTGTGTCTATTGGGTTTACCTGTCCGGTCTGGTCGCTCCTTTGTTTCTGTGGAAGGGGTTGTTTTGTGACTCTGATCTCGGGCTCTAGAACTGCTGTATTTCTTGGGATGGTTGGTTTGGTACAGTCTTTCTTTTGTCTCTGTGGGAGCGGTTGGTACGTGACCCTGGTTTTGGGGTACAGGAATGTTGTGCATGGATTTGTCCCTGGTGTAGGAGGCGTTCTCCCTTCTGTTTGTTTTGGGTCTGAGGAATCCCTAGTGATTTGGTTTAATACGGTCTGATGTTGGTACCCCATGTCGTGCTGGGGTCTACGTGGCTCAGGCTCTTGAGAGCCAAGTGTGATGTCCAGGTCCCTAATGATGGCCACATTGGAAATCCTGGTCCTTGGCCTGTGGGGTGGGGTAGGGCTAGTCGCCGCCCTGGATGGCGGGGAAGGGGGGGTCACTGCCCTGGACCGCAAGGAAGGGGGGGTTTTGGTGGTCTGCTGGTGGTGTGATGAAGTCGGGGTAGCTGGCCCACGGGGTGGGGGGGTCTGTCGGTGGCGTGACGAAGTCGTGGCAACTGGTGCAAGGGGTGGGGGGGTCTGCCGGTGGCGTGACGAAGTCGTGGCAGCTGGTCCAAGGGGTGAGGGGGTCTGTCGGTGGCGTGACGAAGTCATGGCAGCTGGCTCAAAGGGTGGGGGGGTGTGTTGGTGGTGTGACGAAGTCGTGGCAACTGGTGCAAGGGGTGGGGGGGTCCATCGGTGGCATGACGAAGTCATGGCAGCTGGCTCAAAGGGTGGGGGGGTATGTTGGTGGTGTGACGAAGTCGTGGCAACTGGTGCAAGGGGTGGGGGTGTCTGCCAGTGGCGTGCTGAATTCATGGCAGTTGGCTCAAAGGGTGGGGGGGTGTGTCGGTGGCGTGACGAGGTTGTGGCAGTTGGCTCACGGGGTGGGGGTGTCCGTCGGTGGTGTGACAAAGTCGTGGCAGCTGGCCCACGGGGTGGGGGGGGGGGTTTCAGTCCGTCTGCGGCATGAGGGGGCTGTGATCGCAGGCTGGTGGAACAAGGCTGCCCAGGCATTTGGCCTATGGCGTGTGGGCGTCCCAGTCCGTGTGCCGGTCCGCTGTTCTGTCCCCAATTGTGTGCTGGTCCCTTGCTCTGTCAACCGTGATGCTAATCCCACCACATGTATCTTTGCCTCATCAATTGATTGAATTTTGAATTTATGTCTAAGACTCTTTTTAATCCAATTAGTGGCTTTCGCCATTATTTCTTCCAGGCGCTCTGTCACTGCAGCCTGAGCAAATTCATTTTCTAATTCTTCCAGGTTTGTTGTATAGTGCTCAATTAGAATCTGTCTGGTCTGTTTTGCCCAATTTTCTGAATTCAAAGCCAATTTGGTTAGGGTTTCCTGTGACGGTTTTGCCGGTTTTATAAAGCAGGTTAGTTTATCAGCTTGTTTTAAGATGCCCTTAGGGGGCTGATTCTGGCCCTTTAAGAATATTAGATGGTGGATTGTCTGGAAAATTCTATAAATTATTCTCACTGTTGTAGCAAATTCATCCCTGGCTACGGGGAGACACCTATGTGTACCAGGGTCTGACCTCATATGCGTACGGTTGTCAGACAACCTGCATGTGTTCCGCATAGTGTTAGCCATTCCCTGGGTGTAGAAGGGTGCAAAAGGTTTTAAAAGATGTTGCTAGCTTCTATTTGGTAACAGAGGTCCCCGCTAGTAACTGTAATCTCACCCCACGGTGGCTCCCTGGCTCAGATCGTCTCCTGCCTGGGACTGCGTCCTCCAAACACTCCCCAGCTCAGCCGGCTGTCCCGCCTGGAAAGGCTCTTTTTCCACCGGTCTCACCTCCCCTCCGGTGGCTCTCTGGCTTCGATGGTTCTCTGCCTGCAACAGTACTATCCAAAAACTCTTTAGTTCAGTAAGTTCTCCGGCCTGGAATCTTTTTTTCTCCCCAAAAACTCTTTCGTTCAGTAAGTTCTCCGGCCTGGAATCTTTTTTTCTCCGACGTTTCGCTTATCCTTCAGCTTCATCAGGGAGAAAGGATTTTAACTTTGTTTACAGTTGCTTATAAGTCCAGAGCCTTGGACTGGCCCCTCCCCTGTGTGCTACTGTTGGCTGAAGTTTTGTTCCCGCCCACAAGCAGGCTAGCCTTGACCTGGGATTGGTTAGAATTTCTGTCCTGTCTGTAATGAGTCCTGTCTCATGCAGGGCTGGCCCCGCCCCCTTCGCTCCACGTGTTCGTTATTTTTAAATTATATTTTTTTAACCTAATGTTTTAATGTTCCTTCAGTTTATCTTAGATGTTTGGGGTTATTTTTTTTGAGTTAATGTTTTAAAAAATATTGCTTTTTAACCTTTGAATCTGTTTTAATGCTCCAGGTCATTCTGGCGCCACGGAGTCTGACTGTCTCCGCTGACCCCGGGGCTTGATTACCTGTCCGCCTCACCTCATTTTTTAAATAAAAACATGATGCTACTTCTCCAAACCCCCACCTCCGGCTATGCCTTTTAATTATAAGGGTATTTTAAACAATTAATTAAACTTCCCACCGATTTCCTCCTTTTTAAACCCGATCGCTCGTTAAACGAAACTCAATCTCCCAGAATGCCTCGCTTTTCAGCGGCCGCGCAGAAAAAACCGATTTCCAAGGTCCGATTCCCCAAAAAAACTCCCGAATCCGCCGCCACCCACCCCCCGGGGGGGAGAGGAGGGGGAAAGAAAGGTCCCCCAGCCCCAAAAAAACAAAGTAAACCCTTTTATTTACGGGTCTTGCCCTCGTGTTTGACCCGAGAGAACTCCATATCCCAGAATGCCTCACGCGGTGCTCGCTTTTCAGTCGCTGAGAAAAAAACCCGATTTCAAAGATAAAAATCACCCGGTGAACGCTCAAAATCTAAAGACTAGATAAAGTTATCGGATTCTCACCCGTGTCCCCAACTCCTCCAGATCCCCGGGGAAAGGGTTTCTTTTAAAAAAAACGAGGTCGATATCCAGCAGCTCCCTGCTGTCGTGTTCCCCGCAGCACCAGGCATCTCTTAAAGGGGCCGTCCCCGCAGCACCAGGCATCTCTTAAAGGGGCCGTCCCCGCATCAATGTCCAGAGACCGTGTCTATGGGAACTACAACTTAAAAAAAAAATATGTAATCTTTTGTGCCCTTATTGCTGTCCCAAAACTCGTGGGGGGGGGGGTTTGGGAAGATGAGTTCCATGTCTGTCAGACCCACATTTCCAGCCATGCTTTATTTTAAGTGCACCTATTAAATATTTTAGATTTTAAAATTTAAAAAACCTCCTTGGTGCTCCCTATTTTTATAAGTTGCTTGCTGCTTTTTTTGTGGGGGGGCAAAAGGGGAACAAAAAGTTATTTAACCATCTACCTCAGTGATCAAGTTTAGATTTAAGGTATTTGCAAGATATATTCTCTGGGTTTTCTTTTCTTGGCATTTATATCTTTTTTTGTCTGTGGTAATGTAAAGCGTGTCACTCCTGAATGTTAGGTTGTATGGTGTGGGCAGGAGGGTAGTTACACCCTCTTGTGTTCGTATTCTCACTCAACCCTTGAGCTTCTTGTCACTTATACCTGCCACTTTTGGTTGGCCCACGCTTTACCTTACCACCTGGCTTCTTTTTCTTGCCGATCTCTTCTTAGTAATTTCTTGATCCGTAATCCTTTGATCCCCCTCTGGGGTTATAATCAGTTCCTGGGTTTTGCCAATTTATGGTCTCTATGTCGTATTTAGTTATTATTATTGGTGTTGGAACCCTACCCTTTATTTTACGTAGTGTTAGGGTTATGTTGTATTGAGGTTGGGGGGTTCAGGTTAGGGTTAGGGTTGCTGCACTGGGGTTAGTGTTGGGGTTAGGTGAGGGTCAGGGTCGCAGTTAGGTTCAGGGCTATATTGGGGTTAGGTTGGGGTGCATCAGGGTTAGGTGTTTAGGGGTGGGGTGGGGTTAGGGTTAAGTTTTAGGGGTAGGGTTGGGTGCATCAGGGTTAGGGTTAGGTGTTTAGGGGTAGGGTAGGGTGCATCAGGGTTAGGGTTAGGTGTTTAGGGGTAGGGTAGGGTGCATCAGGGTTAGGGTCCAGGGTCAGAGTTGTGATTAGATTCAGGACTAGGGGGTTGGAGTTATGGGTTAGGGTTGCATTAGGGGTAGGGTTAAGTGAGGGTCAGGGTTTAGGAGTAGGGTGGGGTGTGTTAGGCTTAGATTTTAGGGGTGGGGTGGGAGATTAGGTTTGCTGTATTAGAGTTACGGTTAGGCTTTAGGGGTAGAGTGGGGTGCATTTGGAGTTAGGATTTGGGATATGGATGGGGTCTGTTTGTAGTTAGGGTTGGGCTTTGGTCAGTTTGTTGTGGGCAGTGTGGGGTTTAGTGGTTTTGGTTAGCTTAAACAGTAGGGGTTAGCTCTGTTTATTGTGATTAGGGTAGGGTGTGGTTGCGGTTTGAGAGGTTTATCAAGTTGGGGTTGGGATTTGTGGTAATTAAGGTCGGGGCAGTTTTGTTTTTTGATGTTGGATTTCCCCCATTTTAGATCTGATTTAAGCCCTTTGGTAACTGAGTTTGTTGGGTTGTTATCCAGTGTTTTTCCTTCCTCTTCCTTTGTGAGGTTGTCCAGTTCATGTTGGTCTCCAACCCCATAAATTCCAGGGATTCAAGACCATGCTCCATGAAGTGTCGGGAGGTAGGTTTGTATACATCCTTTGTTCTAATAGCACTGAGGTGCCCTGTGAGCCTCATCCTTAGACTATTCCCTGTTTCTCCTACATACAAGATGTGGCATTGTTTGCATCGAATTGCATATACAGCATTGTGCTGTTCACATGCAATTCTTTGTTTAATTAGGGCTGCTTTTCCTGTGTGTCTATTTTGTATCATTTTGCGGATTATTAGGTATTTACACGTCCCACATTTTGGGTTTGTGCAGTTCTGGGTTGTCTGTTTTCTTATCCTACTCCGAACCAGCATGTCCCGAAGGTTCCGAGTTCTTTTGTATGCTGACGTTATGTGGTATCGACTAAGTGTGTCAACATCCTCTTTTAGTTTCCCAAATTGGGTTTTAATCACTCCGTGTATTAGTTTGGTCGTTGTATCGTATGTCGTTATCAGTGGTAGTCTTGCTACTTCTCTGTTTGGCCGTGGGCTATTCAGTCCCCTCAGGAAATCAGACTTAAGGTGCCTGAGGAACCTTTTTGTGTAACCTCTCTGTCTCAGTGCAGTAAATAGGGTTGTGGTGGCTTCCCTAAAGTCCTCTCCGTTTGTGCATATGCGGTGAAAACGTGTCAGTTGTGACTTCACCAGCCCCCGAAAGGTATGTTTTGGATGGTGGCTGTTTATGTGCAGGAGTGTGTGTGTGTCTGTTTCTTTAAAGAATACCTTTGTTGCTAGCTTGTGGCTGTTATTCTCCTGTTGTAATTTAAATACTGTGGTGTCCAGGAAATCCACACTTTCTCTATGTGTTGTAACTTTAAGTTTAATAGATTGGTGGTGACTGTTGAGAATATCTACAAATTCGCACCCGTGATATGCTCCTCCTGCAAGATGTGGGAAGTCATGGACACTACCAGTGTCCCTGCCGACCATGTGTGCGGGAAGTGTGTCCACCTGCAGCTCCTGACCGATCGTATCTCGGAGCTGGAGCTGCGGGTGGACTCACTGTGGAGCATCCGCGATGCAGAGAAACTCGTGGATAGCACGTTTAGCGAGTTGGTCACACCGCAGGTAAAGGGTATACAGGCAGGAAGTGAATGGGTGACCACCAGGAAGAGTAAGAGATGCAGGCAGGTAGTGCAGGGGTCCCCTGTGGCCATCCCCCTCTCAAACAGATATGCCACTTTGGATGCTGTTGGGGGGGATGACTTATCATGGGAAGGCAGCAGCAGCCAACTTCCTGGCACCACGGGTAGCTCTGCTGCACAGGCTGGGAGGAAAAAGAGTGGCAGAGCTATAGTGATAGGGGACTCAATTGTAAGGGGAATAGACAGGCGTTTCTGCGGCCGCAACCGAGACTCCAGGATGGTGTGTTGCCTCCCTGGTGCAAGGATCAAGTATGTCTCGGAGCGGCTACAGAACATTTTGGAGGGGGAGGGCGAACAGCCAGCTGTCGTGGTGCACATAGGCACCAACGATATAGGTAAAAAAGGGGATGAGGGCCTAAAAGCAGAATATAGGGAGTTAGGAGGTAAATTAAAAAATAGGACCTCAAAGGTAGTAATCTCAGGATTGCTGCCAGTGCCACGTGCTAGTCAGAGTAGAAATAGGAGGATATTTCAAATGAATACGTGGCTAGAGGAATGGTGCAAGGGGGAGGGATTCAAATTCCTGGGACACTGGAAACGGTTCTGGGGGAGGTGGGACCAGTACAAACCGGATGGTCTGCACCTGGGCAGGGCCGGGACCGCTGTCCTCGGAGGAGTGTTTGCTAGTGCTGTTGGGGAGGGTTTAAACTAAAGTGGCAGGGGGTTGGGAACCTGAGCAGGGAGAGAGAGGAAAGTGTAACAGGAAGGGACAGAAGGTATGGAGTAATAGGTAAAGTGTTAAAAAAGGAAAAAGCAGGAACTAAGCGTCACAAAACAGATTTGAAAGTTCTTTATCTGAATGCACGTAGCATTCGTAATAAAATGGACGAGTTAACGGCACAAATAACTACGTATGGGTATGATCTTGTGGCCATTAGAGAAACATGGCTGCAGGGTGACAACGACTGGGAATTAAATATGCCAGGGTATTTAACAATCAGGAAGGACAGGCAGGAAGGAAGGGGAGGTGGGGTGGCTATGTTAATCAAGGAAGGAATCACTGTAATACAGAGAAATGATATTGGGACAAAGCATCAAGATAATGAAACAGTTTGGGTGGAGATAAGGAATAATAAGGGAAAAAAAACATTAGTGGGCGTAGTATATAGGCCTCCTAATAGTTGCAACTCTGCTGGAAGAAGTATTAATCAGGAAATAGTCGGGGCATGTAATAAGGGAACAGCCATAATTATGGGGGATTTTAATTATCATATTAACTGGACAAATCAAATTGGGCAGAGCAGCCTTGAGGACGAGTTCATTGAGTGCATCAGGGATGGATTTCTTGAGCAGTATGTAACTGATCCTACAAGGGGGCAGGCAACCTTGGACCTGGTCCTGTGTAATGAGTCAGGATTAATTAATAATGTCCTAGTTAAGGATCCCCTTGGAACGAGCGACCACAACAGGGTTGAATTCCATATCCAATTAGAGGGTGAGAAGGTTGATTCTCAAACAAGCGTACTGAGCTTGAATAAAGGAGACTATGATGGTATGAGAGCGGAATTGATTAAAGTGGACTGGGAAAATAGATTAAAGGGTAAGACGGTACATGAGCAGTAGTGTTCATTTAGGGAGTTATTTTACAACTTTCAAAATAAATATATTCCACTGAGGAAAAAGGGTGTAAAAGAAATGACAGCCATCCGTGGCTAAGTAAAGAAATCAAGGATAGTATCCGACTAAAAACAAGGACATATAAGGTAGCCAAACTTAGTGGGAGGATAGAAGATTGGGAATTCTTCAAAAGACAGCAAAAAGTAACTAAAGGATTGATTAAGAAAGGGAAGTTAGATTATGAAAAGAAATTAGCAAAAAATATAAAAACAGATAGCAAGAGTTTCTATAGTTATATAAAAAGAAAAAGGGTGGCTAAGGCAAACATAGGTCCCTTAGAGGATGAGACCGGGAAATTAATGGTGGGAAACATGGAGATGGCAAAAATGCTGAACAAATATTTTGTTTCAGTCTTCACAGTAGAGGACACTAAGAATATCCCAACACTGGACAAACAGGGGACTCTCGGGGGGGAGGAGCTAAATACGATTAAAATCACTCAGGAGATGGTACTCAGTAAAATAATGGGACTCAAGGCGGATAAATCCCCTGGACCTGATGGCTTCCATCCTAGGGTCTTGAGGGAAGTGGCAGTAGGGATTGTGGATGCTTTGGTGATAGTTTTCCAAAATTCCCTGGACTCAGGAGAGGTCCCGGCAGATTGGAAAACTGCTAATGTAACACCGTTATTTAAAAAAGGTAGTAGGCAGAAGGCTGGAAATTATAGGCCAGTTAGCTTAACATCTGTGGTGGGTAAAATTTTGGAGTCTATTATTAAGGAGACAGTAACGGAACATTTAGATAAGCATAATTTAATAGGACAAAGTCAGCATGGCTTTATGAAGGGGAAGTCATGTCTGACAAATTTGCTTGAGTTCTTCGAGGATATAACGTATAGGGTGGATAAAGGGGAACCAGTGGACATAGTGTATTTAGACTTCCAGAAGGCATTCGACAAGGTGCCACATAAAAGATTATTACTTAAGATAAAAAATCAAGGGATTGGGGGTAATATTCTGGCATGGGTGGAGGATTGGTTATCGAACAGTAAGCAGAGAGTTGGGATAAATGGTTCATTTTCGGACTGGCAACCAGTAACCAGTGGTGTTCCACAGGGGTCGGTGCTGGGTCCCCAACTCTTTACAATCTATATTAACGATTTGGAGGAGGGGACCGAGTGCAACATATCAAAATTTGCAGATGATACAAAGATGGGAGGGAAAGTAGAGAGTGAGGAGGACATAAAAAACCTGCAAGGGGATATAGACAGGCTGGGTGAGTGGGCGGAGATTTGGCAGATGCAATATAATATTGGAAAATGTGAGGTTATGCACTTTGGCAGGAAAAATCAGAGAGCAAGTTATTTTCTTAATGGCGAGAGACTGGAAAGTACTGCAGTACAAAGGGATCTGGGGGTCCTAGTGCAAGAAAATCAAAAAGTTGGTATGCAGGTGCAGCAGGTGATCAAAAAAGCCAACGGAATGTTGGCTTTTATTGCAAGGGGGATAGAATATAAAAACAAGGAGGTATTGCTGCAGTTATATAAGGTATTGGTGAGACCGCACCTGGAATACTGCATACAGTTTTGGTTTCCATACTTAAGAAAAGACATACTTGCTCTCGAGGCAGTACAAAGAAGGTTCACTCGGTTAATCCCGGGGATGAGGGGGCGGACATATGAGGAGAGGTTGAGTAGATTGGGACTCTACTCATTGGAGTTCAGAAGAATGAGAGGCGATCTTATTGAAACATATAAGATTGTGAAGGGTCTTGATCGGGTGGATGCAGTAAGGATGTTCCCAAAGATGGGTGAAACTAGAACTAGGGGGCATAATCTTAGAATAAGGGGCTGCTCTTTCAAAACTGAGATGAGGAGAAACTTCTTCACTCAGAGGGTGGTAGGTCTGTGGAATTTGCTGCCCCAGGAAGCTGTGGAAGCTACATCATTAGATAAATTTAAAACAGAAATAGACAGTTTCCTAGAAGTAAAGGGAATTAGGGGTTATGGGGAGCGGGCAGGAAATTGGACATGAAGCTGAGTTCGGATCGGTCAATGCCCTGTGGGTGGCGGAGAGGGCCCAGGGGCTATGTGGCCGGGTCCTGCTCCGACTTCTTGTGTTCTTCAGAATTGTGGTTGGGATCAGATCAGCCATGATCTTATTGAATGGCGGAGCAGGCTCGAGGGGCCGATTGGCCTACTCCTGCTCCAATTTCTTATGTTCTTATGTTCTTATGTTCTTGCAATTCTGTTTCTGTGTGAGTCCAGACTCCCCATATGTCATCCAGGTATCTGTAATAACACATCGGGAGCTTGGAACACTTTTCAAAGACTGTGTTTTCCCAGTCTGCCATGTATATGTTTGCGTAGGCCGGGGCAAATTTCTTGCCCATAGCCGTGCCCTTAATCTGTAGGTAGAATTGCTCCTGGAATTCAAAGTCATTTTTTGTTAGTCCTAGGTGTAATAGCTGGATTATGGCTGCATCTGGTCTGTGGGGTTGGGGGAACTTTCTAAGGATATTTTCCACTGCCTGTATGCCTCTGTCTGTTTCTATGTTTGTGTATAGGCTTTCAATGTCCATGGTAAAGAGTATTGCGTTCGGGGGTACGGTCAGTGAGTTCACTATTTCTATGAAGTGGTAAGTGTCTTTAATGTAGCTAGGGTGCTTCTGTGATAAGGGGTTTAGGAATGAGTCAATGTATTCTGCTATCCTGTAGGATTCACTACCACAGTCTGACACAATGGGTCTTCCTGGTGGGATTTCTCCTGGTACAGTCCATGTGTCAGGGTGCTTGTGTATTTTGGGTAGTATGTAGAATTTTCTGGGTTGTGGTTGTTCCCCCCTTAGGTATTCCACTTGTTTCTGATTCAAGTGTTTAGATTTCTTTAGTTCTGTTAAAATGTTTCCAATCTCTTTTCGTGTGTCCTGGTAAATTGGTCCTGCTAATTTCGTGTAGTGGGCTGTATTATTAAGCTGTCTGTGAGCTTCAAGTAGATACTGTTGCCTATCCATGATCACTATACTACTGCCCTTATCTGCTGGTTTTATGATTATATCTAGATTGTTTCTAAGTTCTATGATTGCCCGTCTCTCTCTTCCAGTGAGGTTTTGCTTGTCTGTCTGTTTAGGGATTTTTTCAATTTGTGATTGAGTCTGTTTAATAAAGTTTAGGATTTCTGGCTCTATTTTATTGTTTGGTGGGGTCCATTCTGATGGTGGTGTAAAAGGTTGCTTGTCTGTTTCTGAATCGCTAAAGTAATCGGTCAGTTTTACTCTCCTGTAAAACCTTTTCAGATCTTCCTGAATTTGTACTTTACAATGTTTTGGGGTTGGAACAAATGTAAGGCCCTTGTTTAAAACCCTCTCCTGTACCTCTGTGGGGTTAAAGAGTTGGGAAATATTAATAACAGTTTTTCCCAGGTGTAATCTACCCTTCTCTTGGGTTAATGTCCTTTTTAGTTTAAAGACTTCATCCACTGGTTTATTATGTTATGGGCAGTGCTATCTGTCCAATGGATGTGGTCAGCCCCCACTTTAAAGGATCTAGCATTAATTGCTGGTATGTAATTCTGTTTTTTTATATGCTGGTTAATTCCTCTGATTGTATCCCTCTCCGTTTCTGGAAGTAAGTTACTGAAGTTAATTTCCGGCACCCAGATCTGAGCATTTGGGAATGTGCTCTTAGCCAATTTAAGTAATGACTGCAGTTGCTTGGTTGCAGTCAGTGGTCTCTGCGTTCGATTATTAATGCCAACTGAGAGCACCACCTTTTTGGTCTCCGGACAGGGTTCCAATTTGTCCAGAATTGCTGTGACATGAATGAATTTAGCTTCTGGAAAGCTATCAATTTGGGTGGTGGGATTTGGGCATCTTTTTATCTTGGAGAGGTTGGAATCTCCTATTATTAAAATGGATTTTCTGGGTTCCAATTTCCAGGTAATGTTTTTTCGGCTGGTGTTGGGGTGCCTCGTCACTCTCTGTGCATCTTCCCCTTCAGAGTCAGGTTCTGCCCCTGTTGGTGTGTTTTCTGTTTCTATGTCTGCTACCCCTGCCTCCCCTATTGTGTTCCCTACCTCGGCTTCAGCTATTTCTGCCTCTCCTACTGTGTTGTCTGTCTGGGCTCTCATTGTTCCTGTCCTCATTTCTGTGTCTATTGGGTTTACCTGTCCGGTCTGGTCGCTCCTTTGTTTCTGTGGAAGGGGTTGTTTTGTGACACTGATCTCGGGCTCTAGAACTGCTGTATTTCTTGGGATGGTTGGTTTGGTACAGTCTTTCTTTTGTCTCTGTGGGAGCGGTTGGTACGTGACCCTGGTTTTGGGGTACAGGAATGTTGTGCATGGATTTGTCCCTGGTGTAGGAGGGGTTCTCCCTTCTGTTTGTTTTGGGTCTGAGGAATCCCTAGTGATTTGGTTTAATACGGTCTGATGTTGGTTCCCCATGTAGTGCTGGGGTCTACGTGGCTCAGGCTCTTGAGAGCCAAGTGTGATGTCCAGGTCCCTAATGATGGCCACATTGGAAATCCTGGTCCTTGGCCTGTGGGGTGGGGTAGGGCTAGTCGCCGCCCTGGATGGCGGGGAAGGGGGGGTCACTGCCCTGGACCGCAAGGAAGGGGGGGTTTCAGTGGTCTGCTGGTGGTGTGATGAAGTCGGGGTAGCTGGCCCACGGGGTGGGGGGGTCTGTCGGTGGCGTGACGAAGTCATGGCAGCTGGCTCAAAGGGTGGGGGTGTGTGTTGGTGGTGTGACGAAGTCGTGGCAACTGGTGCAAGGGGTGGGGGGGTCCATCGGTGGCATGACGAAGTCATGGCAGCTGGCTCCAAGGGTGGGGGGTGTGTTGGTGGTGTGACGAAGTCGTGGCAACTGGTGCAAGGGGTGGGGGGGTCTGCCGGTGGCGTGCTGAAGTCATGGCAGCTGGCTCAAAGGGTGGGGGGGTGTGTCGGTGGCTTGACGAGGTTGTGGCAGTTGGCTCACGGGGTGGGGGTGTCCGTCGGTGGCGTGACAAAGTCGTGGCAGCTGGCCCACGGGGTGGGGGGGGGGTTTCAGTCCGTCTGCGGCATGAGGGGGCTGTGATCGCAGGCTGGTGGAACAAGGCTGCCCAGGTATTTGGCCTATGGCGTGAGGGCGTCCTAGTCCGTGTGCCGGTCCGCTGTTCTGTCCTCAATTGTGTGCTGGTCCCTTGCTCTGTCAACCGTGATGCTAATCCCACCACATGTCTCTTTGCCTCATCAATTGATTGAATTTTGAATTTATGTCTAAGACTCTTTTTAATCCAATTAGTGGCTTTCGTCATCATTTCTTCCAGGCGCTCTGTCACTGCAGCCTGAGCAAATTCATTTTCTAATTCTTCCAGGTTTGTTGTATAGTGCTCAATTAGAATCTGTCTGGTCTGTTTTGCCCAATTTTCTGAATTCAAAGCCAATTTGGTTAGGGTTTCCTGTGACGGTTTTGCCGGTTTTATAAAGCAGGTTAGTTTATCAGCTTGTTTTAAGATGCCCTTAGGGGGCTGATTCTGGCCCTTTAAGAATATTAGATGGTGGATTGTCTGGAAAATTCTATAAATTATTCTCACTGTTGTAGCAAATTCATCCCTGGCTACGGGGAGACACCTATGTGTACCAGGGTCCGACCTCATATGCGTACGGTTGTCAGACAACCTGCATGTGTTCCGCATAGTGTTAGCCATTCCCTGGGTGTAGAAAGGTGCAAAAGGTTTTAAAAGATGTTACTACCTTCTATTTGGTAATAGAGGTCCCCGCTAGTAACTGTAATCTCACCCCACGGTGGCTCCCTGGCTCAGATGGTCTCCTGCCTGGGACTGCGTCCTCCAAACACTCCCCAGCTCAGCCGGCTGTCCCGCCTGGAAAGGCTCTTTTTCCACCGGTCTCACCTCCCCTCCGGTGGCTCTCTGGCTTCGATGGTTCTCTGCCTGCAACAGTACTATCCAAAAACTCTTTCGTTCAGTAAGTTCTCCGGCCTGGAATCTTTTTTTCTCCGACGTTTCGCTTATCCTTAAGCTTCATCAGGGAGAAAGGATTTTAACTTTGTTTACAGTTGCTTATAAGTCCGGAGCCTTGGACTGGCCCCTCCCCTGTGTGCTACTGTTGGCTGAAGTTTTGTTCCCGCCCACAAGCACGCTAGCCTTGACCTGGGATTGGTTAGAATTTCTGTCCTGTATGTAATGAGTCCTGTCTCATGCAGGGCTGGCCCCGCCCCCTTCGCTCCACGTGTTCGTTATTTTTAAATTATATTTTTTTAACCTAATGTTTTAATGTTCCTTTAGTTTATCTTAGATGTTTGGGGTTATTTTTTTTTAGGTAATGTTTTTTAAAAATATTGCTTTTTAACCTTTGAATCTGTTTTAATGCTCCAGGTCATTCTGGCGCCACGGAGTCTGACTGTCTGCTGACCCCGGGGCTTGATTACCTGTCCGCCTCACCTCATTTTTTAAGATAAAAACATGAAGCTACTTCTCCAAACCCCCACCTCCGGCTATGCCTTTTAATTATGAGGGTATTTTAAACAATTAATTAAACTTCCCACCGATTTGCTCCTTTTTAAACCCGATCGCTCGTTAAACGAAACTCAATCTCCCAGAATGCCTCACGCGTCGCTCGCTTTTCAGCGGCCGCGCAGAAAAAAACCGATTTCCAAGGTCCGATTCCCCAAAAAAAACTCCCGAATCCGCCCCCACCCACCCCCCCGGGGGGAGAGGAGGGGGAAAGAAAGGTCCCCCAGCCCCAAAAAACCAAAGTAAACCCTTTTATTTAAGAGCGTTGCCCTCGTGTTTGACCCGAGAGAACTCCATATCCCAGAATGCCTCACGCGGCGCTCGCTTTTCAGCGGCCGCGTGGAACAAAATTTTGATTTCCAAGGTCCGATTCCCCATAAAAACTCCCGTAACCGCTGCCACCCGCCCCCCGGGGGGAGAGGAGGGGGAAAGAAAGGTCCCCCAGCCCCAGAGAGACCAAGTAAACCCTTTTATTTACGGGTCTTGCCCTCGTGTTTGACCCGAGAGAACTCCATATCCCAGAATGCCTCACGCGGCGCTCGCTTTTCAGTCGCTGAGAAAAAACCCGATTTCAAAGATAAAAATCACCCGGTGAACGCTCAAAATCTAAAGACTAGATAAAGTTATCGGATTCTCACCCGTGTCCCCAACTCCTCCAGATCCCCGGGGAAAGGGTTTCTTTTAAAAAAACCGAGGTCGATATCCAGCAGCTCCCTGCTGTCGCGTTCCCCGCAGCACCAGGCATCTCTTAAAGGGGCCGTCCCCGCAGCACCAGGCATCTCTTAAAGGGGCCGTCCCCGCATCCATGTCCAGAGACCGTGTCTATGGGAACTACAACTTTTTTTAAAAATATGTAATCTTTTGTGCCCTTATTGCTGTCCCAAACCTCGTGGGGGGGGGGGGTTTGGGAAGATGAGTTCCATGTCTGTCAGACCCACATTTCCAGCCATGATTTATTTTAAGTGCACCTTTTAAATATTTTAGATTTTAAAATTAAAAAAAACCTCCTTGGTGCTCCCTATTTTTATAAGTTGCTTGCTGCTTTTTTTGTGGGGGGGGCAAAAGGGGAACAAAAAGTTATTTAACCATCTACCTCACTGATCAAGTTTAGATTTAAGGTATTTGCAAGATATATTCTCTGGGTTTTCTTTTCTTGGCATTTATATCTTTTTTTGTCTGTGGTAATGCAAAGCGTGTCACTCCTGAATGTTAGGTTGTATGGTGTGGGCAGGAGGGTAGTTACACCCTCTTGTGTTCGTATTCTCACTCAACCCTTGAGCTTCTTGTCACTTATACCTGCCACTTTTGGTTGGCCCACGCTTTACCTTACCACCTGGCTTCTTTTTCTTGCCGATCGCTTCTTAGTAATTTCTTGATCGGTAATCCTTTGATCCCCCTCTGGGGTTATAATCAGTTCCTGGGTTTTGCCAATTTATGGCCTCTTTGTCGTATTTAGTTATTATTATTGGTGTTGGAACTCTACCCTTTATTTTACGTAGTGTTAGGGTGATGTTGTATTGAGGTTGGGGGGTTCAGGTTAGGGTTAGGGTTGCTGCACTGGGGTTAGTGTTGGGGTTAGGTGAGGGTCCGGGTCGCAGTTAGGTTCAGGGCTATATTGGGGTTAGGTTGGGGTGCATCAGGGTTAGGGTTAGGTGTTTAGGGGTGGGGTGGGGTTAGGGTTATGTTTTAGGGGTAGGGTTGGGTGCATCAGGGTTAGGGTTAGGTGTTTAGGGGTAGGGTAGGGTGCATCAGGGTTAGGGTCCAGGGTCAGAGTTGTGATTAGATTCAGGGCTGGGGGGTTGGAGTTATGGGTTAGGGTTGCATTAGGGGTAGGGTTAAGTGAGGGTCAGGGTTTAGGAGTAGGGTGGGGTGTGTTAGGCTTAGATTTTAGGGGTGGGGTGGGAGATTAGGTTTGCTGTATTAGAGTTACGGTTAGGCTTTAGGGGTAGAGTGGGGTGCATTTGGAGTTAGGATTTGTGATATGGATGTGGTCTGTTTGTAGTTAGGGTTGGGGCTTTGGTCTATTTGTTGTGGGCAGTGTGGGGTTTAGTGGTTTTGGTTAGCTTAAACAGTAGGGGTTAGCTCTGTTTATTGTGATTAGGGTAGGGTGTGGTGTGGTTGCGGTTTGGGAGATTTATCAAGTTGGGGTTGGGATTTGTGGTAATTAAGGTCGGGGCAGTTTTGTTTTTTGATGTTGGATTTCCCCCATTTTAGATCTGATTTAAGCCCTTTGGTAACTGAGTTTGTAGGGTTGTTATCCAGTGTTTTTCCCTCCTCTTCCTTTGTGAGGTTGTCCAGTTCATGTTGGTCTCCAACCCCATAAATTCCAGGGATTCAAGACCATGCTCCATGAAGTGTCGGGAGGTAGGTTTGTATACATCCTTTGTTCTAATAGCACTGAGGTGCCCTGTGAGCCTCATCCTTAGACTATTCCCTGTTTCTCCTACATACAAGATGTGGCATTGTTTGCATCGAATTGCATAAACAGCATTGTGCTGTTCACATGTAATTCTTTGTTTAATTAGGGCTGCTTTTCCTGTGTGTCTATTTTGTATCATTTTGCGGATTATTAGGTATTTACACGTCCCACATTTTGGGTTTGTGCAGTTCTGGGTTGTCTGTTTTCTTATCCTACTCCGAACCAGCATGTCCCGAAGGTTCCGAGTTCTTTTGTATGCCGACGTTATGTGGTATCGACTAAGTGTGTCAACATCCTCTTTTAGTTTCCCAAATTGGGTTTTAATCACTCCGTGTATTAGTTTGGTCATTGTATCGTATGTCGTTATCAGTGGTAGTCTTGCTACTTCTCTGTTTGGCCGTGGGCTATTCAGTCTCCTCAGGAAATCAGACTTAAGGTGCCTGAGGAACCTTTTTGTGTAACCTCTCTGTCTCAGTGCAGTAAATAGGGTTGTGGTGGCTTCCCTAAAGTCCTCTCCGTTTGTGCATATGCGGTGAAAACGTGTCAGTTGTGACTTCACCAGCCCCCGAAAGGTATGTTTTGGATGGTGGCTGTTTATGTGCAGGAGTGTGTGTGTGTCTGTTTCTTTAAAGAATACCTTTGTTGCTAGCTTGTGGCTGTTATTCTCCTGTTGTAATTTAAATACTGTGGTGTCCAGGAAATCCACACTTTCTCTATGTGTTGTAACTTTAAGTTTAATAGATTGGTGGTGACTGTTGAGAATACCTACAAATTCTTGCAATTCTGTTTCTGTGTGAGTCCAGACTCCCCATATGTCATCCAGGTATCTGTAATAACACATCGGGAGCTTGGAACACTTTTCAAAGACTGTGTTTTCCCAGTCTGCCATGTATATGTTTGCGTAGGCCGGGGCAAATTTCTTGCCCATAGCCGTGCCCTTAATCTGTAGGTAGAATTGCTCCTGGAATTCAAAGTCATTTTTTGTTAGTCCTAGGTGTAATAGCTGGATTATGGCTGCATCTGGTCTGTGGGGTTGGGGGAACTTTCTAAGGATATTTTCCACTGCCTGTATGCCTCTGTCTGTTTCTATGTTTGTGTATAGGCTTTCAATGTCCATGGTAAAGAGTATTGCGTTCGGGGGTACGGTCAGTGAGTTCACTATTTCTATGAAGTGGTAAGTGTCTTTAATGTAGCTAGGGTGCTTCTGTGATAAGGGGTTTAGGAATGAGTCAATGTATTCTGCTATCCTGTAGGATTCACTACCACAGTCTGACACAATGGGTCTTCCTGGTGGGATTTCTCCTGGTACAGTCCATGTGTCAGGGTGCTTGTGTATTTTGGGTAGTATGTAGAATTTTCTGGGTTGTGGTTGTTCCCCCCTTAGGTATTCCACTTGTTTCTGATTCAAGTGTTTAGATTTCTTTAGTTCTGTTAAAATGTTTCCAATCTCTTTTCGTGTGTCCTGGTAAATTGGTCCTGCTAATTTCGTGTAGTGGGCTGTATTATTAAGCTGTCTGTGAGCTTCAAGTAGATACTGTTGCCTATCCATGATCACTATACTACTGCCCTTATCTGCTGGTTTTATGATTATATCTAGATTGTTTCTAAGTTCTATGATTGCCCGTCTCTCTCTTCCAGTGAGGTTTTGCTTGTCTGTCTGTTTAGGGATTTTTTCAATTTGTGATTGAGTCTGTTTAATAAAGTTTAGGATTTCTGGCTCTATTTTATTGTTTGGTGGGGTCCATTCTGATGGTGGTGTAAAAGGTTGCTTGTCTGTTTCTGAATCGCTAAAGTAATCGGTCAGTTTTACTCTCCTGTAAAACCTTTTCAGATCTTCCTGAATTTGTACTTTACAATGTTTTGGGGTTGGAACAAATGTAAGGCCCTTGTTTAAAACCCTCTCCTGTACCTCTGTGGGGTTAAAGAGTTGGGAAATATTAATAACAGTTTTTCCCAGGTGTAATCTACCCTTCTCTTGGGTTAATGTCCTTTTTAGTTTAAAGACTTCATCCACTGGTTTATTATGTTATGGGCAGTGCTATCTGTCCAATGGATGTGGTCAGCCCCCACTTTAAAGGATCTAGCATTAATTGCTGGTATGTAATTCTGTTTTTTTATATGCTGGTTAATTCCTCTGATTGTATCCCTCTCCGTTTCTGGAAGTAAGTTACTGAAGTTAATTTCCGGCACCCAGATCTGAGCATTTGGGAATGTGCTCTTAGCCAATTTAAGTAATGACTGCAGTTGCTTGGTTGCAGTCAGTGGTCTCTGCGTTCGATTATTAATGCCAACTGAGAGCACCACCTTTTTGGTCTCCGGACAGGGTTCCAATTTGTCCAGAATTGCTGTGACATGAATGAATTTAGCTCCTGGAAAGCTATCAATTTGGGTGGTGGGATTTGGGCATCTTTTTATCTTGGAGAGGTTGGAATCTCCTATTATTAAAATGGATTTTCTGGGTTCCAATTTCCAGGTAATGTTTTTTCGGCTGGTGTTGGGGTGCCTCGTCACTCTCTGTGCATCTTCCCCTTCAGAGTCAGGTTCTGCCCCTGTTGGTGTGTTTTCTGTTTCTATGTCTGCTACCCCTGCCTCCCCTATTGTGTTCCCTACCTCGGCTTCAGCTATTTCTGCCTCTCCTACTGTGTTGTCTGTCTGGGCTCTCATTGTTCCTGTCCTCATTTCTGTGTCTATTGGGTTTACCTGTCCGGTCTGGTCGCTCCTTTGTTTCTGTGGAAGGGGTTGTTTTGTGACACTGATCTCGGGCTCTAGAACTGCTGTATTTCTTGGGATGGTTGGTTTGGTACAGTCTTTCTTTTGTCTCTGTGGGAGCGGTTGGTACGTGACCCTGGTTTTGGGGTACAGGAATGTTGTGCATGGATTTGTCCCTGGTGTAGGAGGGGTTCTCCCTTCTGTTTGTTTTGGGTCTGAGGAATCACTAGTGATTTGGTTTAATACGGTCTGATGTTGGTTCCCCATGTAGTGCTGGGGTCTACGTGGCTCAGGCTCTTGAGAGCCAAGTGTGATGTCCAGGTCCCTAATGATGGCCACATTGGAAATCCTGGTCCTTGGCCTGTGGGGTGGGGTAGGGCTAGTCGCCGCCCTGGATGGCGGGGAAGGGGGGGTCACTGCCCTGGACCGCAAGGAAGGGGGGGTTTCAGTGGTCTGCTGGTGGTGTGATGAAGTCGGGGTAGCTGGCCCACGGGGTGGGGGGGTCTGTCGGTGGCGTGACGAAGTCATGGCAGCTGGCTCAAAGGGTGGGGGTGTGTGTTGGTGGTGTGACGAAGTCGTGGCAACTGGTGCAAGGGGTGGGGGGGTCCATCGGTGGCATGACGAAGTCATGGCAGCTGGCTCCAAGGGTGGGGGGGTGTTGGTGGTGTGACGAAGTCGTGGCAACTGGTGCAAGGGGTGGGGGGGTCTGCCGGTGGCGTGCTGAAGTCATGGCAGCTGGCTCAAAGGGTGGGGGGGTGTGTCGGTGGCTTGACGAGGTTGTGGCAGTTGGCTCACGGGGTGGGGGTGTCCGTCGGTGGCGTGACAAAGTCGTGGCAGCTGGCCCACGGGGTGGGGGGGGGGGTTTCAGTCCGTCTGCGGCATGAGGGGGCTGTGATCGCAGGCTGGTGGAACAAGGCTGCCCAGGTATTTGGCCTATGGCGTGGGGGCGTCCTAGTCCGTGTGCCGGTCCGCTGTTCTGTCCTCAATTGTGTGCTGGTCCCTTGCTCTGTCAACCGTGATGCTAATCCCACCACATGTATCTTTGCCTCATCAATTGATTGAATTTTGAATTTATGTCTAAGACTCTTTTTAATCCAATTAGTGGCTTTCGTCATCATTTCTTCCAGGCGCTCTGTCACTGCAGCCTGAGCAAATTCATTTTCTAATTCTTCCAGGTTTGTTGTATAGTGCTCAATTAGAATCTGTCTGGTCTGTTTTGCCCAATTTTCTGAATTCAAAGCCAATTTGGTTAGGGTTTCCTGTGACGGTTTTGCCGGTTTTATAAAGCAGGTTAGTTTATCAGCTTGTTTTAAGATGCCCTTAGGGGGCTGATTCTGGCCCTTTAAGAATATTAGATGGTGGATTGTCTGGAAAATTCTATAAATTATTCTCACTGTTGTAGCAAATTCATCCCTGGCTACGGGGAGACACCTATGTGTACCAGGGTCCGACCTCATATGCGTACGGTTGTCAGACAACCTGCATGTGTTCCGCATAGTGTTAGCCATTCCCTGGGTGTAGAAAGGTGCAAAAGGTTTTAAAAGATGTTACTAGCTTCTATTTGGTAATAGAGGTCCCCGCTAGTAACTGTAATCTCACCCCACGGTGGCTCCCTGGCTCAGATGGTCTCCTGCCTGGGACTGCGTCCTCCAAACACTCCCCAGCTCAGCCGGCTGTCCCGCCTGGAAAGGCTCTTTTTCCACCGGTCTCACCTCCCCTCCGGTGGCTCTCTGGCTTCGATGGTTCTCTGCCTGCAACAGTACTATCCAAAAACTCTTTCGTTCAGTAAGTTCTCCGGCCTGGAATCTTTTTTTCTCCGACGTTTCGCTTATCCTTAAGCTTCATCAGGGAGAAAGGATTTTAACTTTGTTTACAGTTGCTTATAAGTCCGGAGCCTTGGACTGGCCCCTCCCCTGTGTGCTACTGTTGGCTGAAGTTTTGTTCCCGCCCACAAGCACGCTAGCCTTGACCTGGGATTGGTTAGAATTTCTGTCCTGTATGTAATGAGTCCTGTCTCATGCAGGGCTGGCCCCGCCCCCTTCGCTCCACGTGTTCGTTATTTTTAAATTATATTTTTTTAACCTAATGTTTTAATGTTCCTTTAGTTTATCTTAGATGTTTGGGGTTATTTTTTTTGAGGTAATGTTTTTTTTAAAATATTGCTTTTTAACCTTTGAATCTGTTTTAATGCTCCAGGTCATTCTGGCGCCACGGAGTCTGACTGTCTGCTGACCCCGGGGCTTGATTACCTGTCCGCCTCACCTCATTTTTTAAGATAAAAACATGAAGCTACTTCTCCAAACCCCCACCTCCGGCTATGCCTTTTAATTATGAGGGTATTTTAAACAATTAATTAAACTTCCCACCGATTTGCTCCTTTTTAAACCCGATCGCTCGTTAAACGAAACTCAATCTCCCAGAATGCCTCACGCGTCGCTCGCTTTTCAGCGGCCGCGCAGAAAAAAACCGATTTCCAAGGTCCGATTCCCCAAAAAAAACTCCCGAATCCGCCGCCACCCACCCCCCCCGGGGGGAGAGGAGGGGGAAAGAAAGGTCCCCCAGCCCCAAAAAACCAAAGTAAACCCTTTTATTTAAGAGCGTTGCCCTCGTGTTTGACCCGAGAGAACTCCATATCCCAGAATGCCTCACGCGGCGCTCGCTTTTCAGCGGCCGCGTGGAACAAAATTTTGATTTCCAAGGTCCGATTCCCCATAAAAACTCCCGTAACCGCTGCCACCCGCCCCCCGGGGGGAGAGGAGGGGGAAAGAAAGGTCCCCCAGCCCCAGAGAGACCAAGTAAACCCTTTTATTTACGGGTCTTGCCCTCGTGTTTGACCCGAGAGAACTCCATATCCCAGAATGCCTCACGCGGCGCTCGCTTTTCAGTCGCTGAGAAAAAAACCCGATTTCAAAGATAAAAATCACCCGGTGAACGCTCAAAATCTAAAGACTAGATAAAGTTATCGGATTCTCACCCGTGTCCCCAACTCCTCCAGATCCCCGGGGAAAGGGTTTCTTTTAAAAAAACCGAGGTCGATATCCAGCAGCTCCCTGCTGTCGCGTTCCCCGCAGCACCAGGCATCTCTTAAAGGGGCCGTCCCCGCAGCACCAGGCATCTCTTAAAGGGGCCGTCCCCGCATCCATGTCCAGAGACCGTGTCTATGGGAACTACAACTTTTTTTAAAAATATGTAATCTTTTGTGCCCTTATTGCTGTCCCAAACCTCGTGGGGGGGGGGGGGGGTTTGGGAAGATGAGTTCCATGTCTGTCAGACCCACATTTCCAGCCATGCTTTATTTTAAGTGCACCTTTTAAATATTTTAGATTTTAAAATTTAAAAAAACCTCCTTGGTGCTCCCTATTTTTATAAGTTGCTTGCTGCTTTTTTTGTGGGGGGGGCAAAAGGGGAACAAAAAGTTATTTAACCATCTACCTCACTGATCAAGTTTAGATTTAAGGTATTTGCAAGATATATTCTCTGGGTTTTCTTTTCTTGGCATTTATATCTTTTTTTGTCTGTGGTAATGCAAAGCGTGTCACTCCTGAATGTTCGGTTGTATGGTGTGGGCAGGAGGGTAGTTACACCCTCTTGTGTTCGTATTCTCACTCAACGCTTGAGCTTCTTGTCACTTATACCTGCCACTTTTGGTTGGCCCACGCTTTACCTTACCACCTGGCTTCTTTTTCTTGCCGATCGCTTCTTAGTAATTTCTTGATCGGTAATCCTTTGATCCCCCTCTGGGGTTATAATCAGTTCCTGGGTTTTGCCAATTTATGGCCTCTATGTCGTATTTAGTTATTATTATTGGTGTTGGAACTCTACCCTTTATTTTACGTAGTGTTAGGGTTATGTTGTATTGAGGTTGGGGGGTTCAGGTTAGGGTTAGGGTTGCTGCACTGGGGTTAGTGTTGGGGTTAGGTGAGGGTCCGGGTCGCAGTTAGGTTCAGGGCTATATTGGGGTTAGGTTGGGGTGCATCAGGGTTAGGGTTAGGTGTTTAGGGGTGGGGTGGGGTTAGGGTTATGTTTTAGGGGTAGGGTTGGGTGCATCAGGGTTAGGGTTAGGTGTTTAGGGGTAGGGTAGGGTGCATCAGGGTTAGGGTCCAGGGTCAGAGTTGTGATTAGATTCAGGGCTGGGGGGTTGGAGTTATGGTTTAGGGTTGCATTAGGGGTAGGGTTAAGTGAGGGTCAGGGTTTAGGAGTAGGGTGGGGTGTGTTAGGCTTAGATTTTAGGGGTGGGGTGGGAGATTAGGTTTGCTGTATTAGAGTTACGGTTAGGCTTTAGGGGTAGAGTGGGGTGCATATGGAGAGTTGTGATTAGATTCAGGGCTGGGGGGTTGGAGTTATGGGTTAGGGTTGCATTAGGGGTAGGGTTAAGTGAGGGTCAGGGTTTAGGAGTAGGGTGGGGTGTGTTAGGCTTAGATTTTAGGGGTGGGGTGGGAGATTAGGTTTGCTGTATTAGAGTTACGGTTAGGCTTTAGGGGTAGAGTGGGGTGCATTTGGAGTTAGGATTTGTGATATGGATGTGGTCTGTTTGTAGTTAGGGTTGGGGCTTTGGTCTATTTGTTGTGGGCAGTGTGGGGTTTAGTGGTTTTGGTTAGCTTAAACAGTAGGGGTTAGCTCTGTTTATTGTGATTAGGGTAGGGTGTGGTGTGGTTGCGGTTTGGGAGGTTTATCAAGTTGGGGTTGGGATTTGTGGTAATTAAGGTCGGGGCAGTTTTGTTTTTTGATGTTGGATTTCCCCCATTTTAGATCTGATTTAAGCCCTTTGGTAACTGAGTTTGTAGGGTTGTTATCCAGTGTTTTTCCCTCCTCTTCCTTTGTGAGGTTGTCCAGTTCATGTTGGTCTCCAACCCCATAAATTCCAGGGATTCAAGACCATGCTCCATGAAGTGTCGGGAGGTAGGTTTGTATACATCCTTTGTTCTAATAGCACTGAGGTGCCCTGTGAGCCTCATCCTTAGACTATTCCCTGTTTCTCCTACATACAAGATGTGGCATTGTTTGCATCGAATTGCATAAACAGCATTGTGCTGTTCACATGTAATTCTTTGTTTAATTAGGGCTGCTTTTCCTGTGTGTCTATTTTGTATCATTTTGCGGATTATTAGGTATTTACACGTCCCACATTTTGGGTTTGTGCAGTTCTGGGTTGTCTGTTTTCTTATCCTACTCCGAACCAGCATGTCCCGAAGGTTCCGAGTTCTTTTGTATGCCGACGTTATGTGGTATCGACTAAGTGTGTCAACATCCTCTTTTAGTTTCCCAAATTGGGTTTTAATCACTCCGTGTATTAGTTTGGTCATTGTATCGTATGTCGTTATCAGTGGTAGTCTTGCTACTTCTCTGTTTGGCCGTGGGCTATTCAGTCCCCTCAGGAAATCAGACTTAAGGTGCCTGAGGAACCTTTTTGTGTAACCTCTCTGTCTCAGTGCAGTAAATAGGGTTGTGGTGGCTTCCCTAAAGTCCTCTCCGTTTGTGCATATGCGGTGAAAACGTGTCAGTTGTGACTTCACCAGCCCCCGAAAGGTATGTTTTGGATGGTGGCTGTTTATGTGCAGGAGTGTGTGTGTGTCTGTTTCTTTAAAGAATACCTTTGTTGCTAGCTTGTGGCTGTTATTCTCCTGTTGTAATTTAAATACTGTGGTGTCCAGGAAATCCACACTTTCTCTATGTGTTGTAACTTTAAGTTTAATAGATTGGTGGTGACTGTTGAGAATACCTACAAATTCTTGCAATTCTGTTTCTGTGTGAGTCCAGACTCCCCATATGTCATCCAGGTATCTGTAATAACACATCGGGAGCTTGGAACACTTTTCAAAGACTGTGTTTTCCCAGTCTGCCATGTATATGTTTGCGTAGGCCGGGGCAAATTTCTTGCCCATAGCCGTGCCCTTAATCTGTAGGTAGAATTGCTCCTGGAATTCAAAGTCATTTTTTGTTAGTCCTAGGTGTAATAGCTGGATTATGGCTGCATCTGGTCTGTGGGGTTGGGGGAACTTTCTAAGGATATTTTCCACTGCCTGTATGCCTCTGTCTGTTTCTATGTTTGTGTATAGGCTTTCAATGTCCATGGTAAAGAGTATTGCGTTCGGGGGTACGGTCAGTGAGTTCACTATTTCTATGAAGTGGTAAGTGTCTTTAATGTAGCTAGGGTGCTTCTGTGATAAGGGGTTTAGGAATGAGTCAATGTATTCTGCTATCCTGTAGGATTCACTACCACAGTCTGACACAATGGGTCTTCCTGGTGGTGTTTCTCCTGGTACAGTCCATGTGTCAGGGTGCTTGTGTATTTTGGGTAGTATGTAGAATTTTCTGGGTTGTGGTTGTTCCCCCCTTAGGTATTCCACTTGTTTCTGATTCAAGTGTTTAGATTTCTTTAGTTCTGTTAAAATGTTTCCAATCTCTTTTCGTGTGTCCTGGTAAATTGGTCCTGCTAATTTCGTGTAGTGGGCTGTATTATTAAGCTGTCTGTGAGCTTCAAGTAGATACTGTTGCCTATCCATGATCACTATACTACTGCCCTTATCTGCTGGTTTTATGATTATATCTAGATTGTTTCTAAGTTCTATGATTGCCCGTCTCTCTCTTCCAGTGAGGTTTTGCTTGTCTGTCTGTTTAGGGATTTTTTCAATTTGTGATTGAGTCTGTTTAATAAAGTTTAGGATTTCTGGCTCTATTTTATTGTTTGGTGGGGTCCATTCTGATGGTGGTGTAAAAGGTTGCTTGTCTGTTTCTGAATCGCTAAAGTAATCGGTCAGTTTTACTCTCCTGTAAAACCTTTTCAGATCTTCCTGAATTTGTACTTTACAATGTTTTGGGGTTGGAACAAATGTAAGGCCCTTGTTTAAAACCCTCTCCTGTACCTCTGTGGGGTTAAAGAGTTGGGAAATATTAATAACAGTTTTTCCCAGGTGTAATCTACCCTTCTCTTGGGTTAATGTCCTTTTTAGTTTAAAGACTTCATCCACTGGTTTATTATGTTATGGGCAGTGCTATCTGTCCAATGGATGTGGTCAGCCCCCACTTTAAAGGATCTAGCATTAATTGCTGGTATGTAATTCTGTTTTTTTATATGCTGGTTAATTCCTCTGATTGTATCCCTCTCCATTTCTGGAAGTAAGTTACTGAAGTTAATTTCCGGCACCCAGATCTGAGCATTTGGGAATGTGCTCTTAGCCAATTTAAGTAATGACTGCAGTTGCTTGGTTGCAGTCAGTGGTCTCTGCGTTCGATTATTAATGCCAACTGAGAGCACCACCTTTTTGGTCTCCGGACAGGGTTCCAATTTGTCCAGAATTGCTGTGACATGAATGAATTTAGCTCCTGGAAAGCTATCAATTTGGGTGGTGGGATTTGGGCATCTTTTTATCTTGGAGAGGTTGGAATCTCCTATTATTAAAATGGATTTTCTGGGTTCCAATTTCCAGGTAATGTTTTTTCGGCTGGTGTTGGGGTGCCTCGTCACTCTCTGTGCATCTTCCCCTTCAGAGTCAGGTTCTGCCCCTGTTGGTGTGTTTTCTGTTTCTATGTCTGCTACCCCTGCCTCCCCTATTGTGTTCCCTACCTCGGCTTCAGCTATTTCTGCCTCTCCTACTGTGTTGTCTGTCTGGGCTCTCATTGTTCCTGTCCTCATTTCTGTGTCTATTGGGTTTACCTGTCCGGTCTGGTCGCTCCTTTGTTTCTGTGGAAGGGGTTGTTTTGTGACACTGATCTCGGGCTCTAGAACTGCTGTATTTCTTGGGATGGTTGGTTTGGTACAGTCTTTCTTTTGTCTCTGTGGGAGCGGTTGGTACGTGACCCTGGTTTTGGGGTACAGGAATGTTGTGCATGGATTTGTCCCTGGTGTAGGAGGGGTTCTCCCTTCTGTTTGTTTTGGGTCTGAGGAATCACTAGTGATTTGGTTTAATACGGTCTGATGTTGGTTCCCCATGTAGTGCTGGGGTCTACGTGGCTCAGGCTCTTGAGAGCCAAGTGTGATGTCCAGGTCCCTAATGATGGCCACATTGGAAATCCTGGTCCTTGGCCTGTGGGGTGGGGTAGGGCTAGTCGCCGCCCTGGATGGCGGGGAAGGGGGGGTCACTGCCCTGGACCGCAAGGAAGGGGGGGTTTCAGTGGTCTGCTGGTGGTGTGATGAAGTCGGGGTAGCTGGCCCACGGGGTGGGGGGGTCTGTCGGTGGCGTGACGAAGTCATGGCAGCTGGCTCAAAGGGTGGGGGTGTGTGTTGGTGGTGTGACGAAGTCGTGGCAACTGGTGCAAGGGGTGGGGGGGTCCATCGGTGGCATGACGAAGTCATGGCAGCTGGCTCCAAGGGTGGGGGGGTGTTGGTGGTGTGACGAAGTCGTGGCAACTGGTGCAAGGGGTGGGGGGGTCTGCCGGTGGCGTGCTGAAGTCATGGCAGCTGGCTCAAAGGGTGGGGGGGTGTGTCGGTGGCTTGACGAGGTTGTGGCAGTTGGCTCACGGGGTGGGGGTGTCCGTCGGTGGCGTGACAAAGTCGTGGCAGCTGGCCCACGGGGTGGGGGGGGGGTTTCAGTCCGTCTGCGGCATGAGGGGGCTGTGATCGCAGGCTGGTGGAACAAGGCTGCCCAGGTATTTGGCCTATGGCGTGGGGGCGTCCTAGTCCGTGTGCCGGTCCGCTGTTCTGTCCTCAATTGTGTGCTGGTCCCTTGCTCTGTCAACCGTGATGCTAATCCCACCACATGTATCTTTGCCTCATCAATTGATTGAATTTTGAATTTATGTCTAAGACTCTTTTTAATCCAATTAGTGGCTTTCGTCATCATTTCTTCCAGGCGCTCTGTCACTGCAGCCTGAGCAAATTCATTTTCTAATTCTTCCAGGTTTGTTGTATAGTGCTCAATTAGAATCTGTCTGGTCTGTTTTGCCCAATTTTCTGAATTCAAAGCCAATTTGGTTAGGGTTTCCTGTGACGGTTTTGCCGGTTTTATAAAGCAGGTTAGTTTATCAGCTTGTTTTAAGATGCCCTTAGGGGGCTGATTCTGGCCCTTTAAGAATATTAGATGGTGGATTGTCTGGAAAATTCTATAAATTATTCTCACTGTTGTAGCAAATTCATCCCTGGCTACGGGGAGACACCTATGTGTACCAGGGTCCGACCTCATATGCGTACGGTTGTCAGACAACCTGCATGTGTTCCGCATAGTGTTAGCCATTCCCTGGGTGTAGAAAGGTGCAAAAGGTTTTAAAAGATGTTACTAGCTTCTATTTGGTAATAGAGGTCCCCGCTAGTAACTGTAATCTCACCCCACGGTGGCTCCCTGGCTCAGATGGTCTCCTGCCTGGGACTGCGTCCTCCAAACACTCCCCAGCTCAGCCGGCTGTCCCGCCTGGAAAGGCTCTTTTTCCACCGGTCTCACCTCCCCTCCGGTGGCTCTCTGGCTTCGATGGTTCTCTGCCTGCAACAGTACTATCCAAAAACTCTTTCGTTCAGTAAGTTCTCCGGCCTGGAATCTTTTTTTCTCCGACGTTTCGCTTATCCTTAAGCTTCATCAGGGAGAAAGGATTTTAACTTTGTTTACAGTTGCTTATAAGTCCGGAGCCTTGGACTGGCCCCTCCCCTGTGTGCTACTGTTGGCTGAAGTTTTGTTCCCGCCCACAAGCACGCTAGCCTTGACCTGGGATTGGTTAGAATTTCTGTCCTGTATGTAATGAGTCCTGTCTCATGCAGGGCTGGCCCCGCCCCCTTCGCTCCACGTGTTCGTTATTTTTAAATTATATTTTTTTAACCTAATGTTTTAATGTTCCTTTAGTTTATCTTAGATGTTTGGGGTTATTTTTTTTGAGGTAATGTTTTTTTTAAAATATTGCTTTTTAACCTTTGAATCTGTTTTAATGCTCCAGGTCATTCTGGCGCCACGGAGTCTGACTGTCTGCTGACCCCGGGGCTTGATTACCTGTCCGCCTCACCTCATTTTTTAAGATAAAAACATGAAGCTACTTCTCCAAACCCCCACCTCCGGCTATGCCTTTTAATTATGAGGGTATTTTAAACAATTAATTAAACTTCCCACCGATTTGCTCCTTTTTAAACCCGATCGCTCGTTAAACGAAACTCAATCTCCCAGAATGCCTCACGCGTCGCTCGCTTTTCAGCGGCCGCGCAGAAAAAAACCGATTTCCAAGGTCCGATTCCCCAAAAAAAACTCCCGAATCCGCCGCCACCCACCCCCCCCGGGGGGAGAGGAGGGGGAAAGAAAGGTCCCCCAGCCCCAAAAAACCAAAGTAAACCCTTTTATTTACGGGTCTTGCCCTCGTGTTTGACCCGAGAGAACTCCATATCCCAGAATGCCTCACGCGGCGCTCGCTTTTCAGTCGCTGAGAAAAAAACCCGATTTCAAAGATAAAAATCACCCGGTGAACGCTCAAAATCTAAAGACTAGATAAAGTTATCGGATTCTCACCCGTGTCCCCAACTCCTCCAGATCCCCGGGGAAAGGGTTTCTTTTAAAAAAACCGAGGTCGATATCCAGCAGCTCCCTGCTGTCGCGTTCCCCGCAGCACCAGGCATCTCTTAAAGGGGCCGTCCCCGCAGCACCAGGCATCTCTTAAAGGGGCCGTCCCCGCATCCATGTCCAGAGACCGTGTCTATGGGAACTACAACTTTTTTTAAAAATATGTAATCTTTTGTGCCCTTATTGCTGTCCCAAACCTCGTGGGGGGGGGGGGTTTGGGAAGATGAGTTCCATGTCTGTCAGACCCACATTTCCAGCCATGCTTTATTTTAAGTGCACCTTTTAAATATTTTAGATTTTAAAATTTAAAAAAACCTCCTTGGTGCTCCCTATTTTTATAAGTTGCTTGCTGCTTTTTTTGTGGGGGGGGCAAAAGGGGAACAAAAAGTTATTTAACCATCTACCTCACTGATCAAGTTTAGATTTAAGGTATTTGCAAGATATATTCTCTGGGTTTTCTTTTCTTGGCATTTATATCTTTTTTTGTCTGTGGTAATGCAAAGCGTGTCACTCCTGAATGTTCGGTTGTATGGTGTGGGCAGGAGGGTAGTTACACCCTCTTGTGTTCGTATTCTCACTCAACCCTTGAGCTTCTTGTCACTTATACCTGCCACTTTTGGTTGGCCCACGCTTTACCTTACCACCTGGCTTCTTTTTCTTGCCGATCGCTTCTTAGTAATTTCTTGATCGGTAATCCTTTGATCCCCCTCTGGGGTTATAATCAGTTCCTGGGTTTTGCCAATTTATGGCCTCTATGTCGTATTTAGTTATTATTATTGGTGTTGGAACTCTACCCTTTATTTTACGTAGTGTTAGGGTTATGTTGTATTGAGGTTGGGGGGTTCAGGTTAGGGTTAGGGTTGCTGCACTGGGGTTAGTGTTGGGGTTAGGTGAGGGTCCGGGTCGCAGTTAGGTTCAGGGCTATATTGGGGTTAGGTTGGGGTGCATCAGGGTTAGGGTTAGGTGTTTAAGGGTGGGGTGGGGTTAGGGTTATGTTTTAGGGGTAGGGTTGGGTGCATCAGGGTTAGGGTTAGGTGTTTAGGGGTAGGGTAGGGTGCATCAGGGTTAGGGTCCAGGGTCAGAGTTGTGATTAGATTCAGGGCTGGGGGGTTGGAGTTATGGGTTAGGGTTGCATTAGGGGTAGGGTTAAGTGAGGGTCAGGGTTTAGGAGTAGGGTGGGGTGTGTTAGGCTTAGATTTTAGGGGTGGGGTGGGAGATTAGGTTTGCTGTATTAGAGTTACGGTTAGGCTTTAGGGGTAGAGTGGGGTGCATATGGAGAGTTGTGATTAGATTCAGGGCTGGGGGGTTGGAGTTATGGGTTAGGGTTGCATTAGGGGTAGGGTTAAGTGAGGGTCAGGGTTTAGGAGTAGGGTGGGGTGTGTTAGGCTTAGATTTTAGGGGTGGGGTGGGAGATTAGGTTTGCTGTATTAGAGTTACGGTTAGGCTTTAGGGGTAGAGTGGGGTGCATTTGGAGTTAGGATTTGTGATATGGATGTGGTCTGTTTGTAGTTAGGGTTGGGGCTTTGGTCTATTTGTTGTGGGCAGTGTGGGGTTTAGTGGTTTTGGTTAGCTTAAACAGTAGGGGTTAGCTCTGTTTATTGTGATTAGGGTAGGGTGTGGTGTGGTTGCGGTTTGGGAGGTTTATCAAGTTGGGGTTGGGATTTGTGGTAATTAAGGTCGGGGCAGTTTTGTTTTTTGATGTTGGATTTCCCCCATTTTAGATCTGATTTAAGCCCTTTGGTAACTGAGTTTGTAGGGTTGTTATCCAGTGTTTTTCCCTCCTCTTCCTTTGTGAGGTTGTCCAGTTCATGTTGGTCTCCAACCCCATAAATTCCAGGGATTCAAGACCATGCTCCATGAAGTGTCGGGAGGTAGGTTTGTATACATCCTTTGTTCTAATAGCACTGAGGTGCCCTGTGAGCCTCATCCTTAGACTATTCCCTGTTTCTCCTACATACAAGATGTGGCATTGTTTGCATCGAATTGCATAAACAGCATTGTGCTGTTCACATGTAATTCTTTGTTTAATTAGGGCTGCTTTTCCTGTGTGTCTATTTTGTATCATTTTGCGGATTATTAGGTATTTACACGTCCCACATTTTGGGTTTGTGCAGTTCTGGGTTGTCTGTTTTCTTATCCTACTCCGAACCAGCATGTCCCGAAGGTTCCGAGTTCTTTTGTATGCCGACGTTATGTGGTATCGACTAAGTGTGTCAACATCCTCTTTTAGTTTCCCAAATTGGGTTTTAATCACTCCGTGTATTAGTTTGGTCATTGTATCGTATGTCGTTATCAGTGGTAGTCTTGCTACTTCTCTGTTTGGCCGTGGGCTATTCAGTCCCCTCAGGAAATCAGACTTAAGGTGCCTGAGGAACCTTTTTGTGTAACCTCTCTGTCTCAGTGCAGTAAATAGGGTTGTGGTGGCTTCCCTAAAGTCCTCTCCGTTTGTGCATATGCGGTGAAAACGTGTCAGTTGTGACTTCACCAGCCCCCGAAAGGTATGTTTTGGATGGTGGCTGTTTATGTGCAGGAGTGTGTGTGTGTCTGTTTCTTTAAAGAATACCTTTGTTGCTAGCTTGTGGCTGTTATTCTCCTGTTGTAATTTAAATACTGTGGTGTCCAGGAAATCCACACTTTCTCTATGTGTTGTAACTTTAAGTTTAATAGATTGGTGGTGACTGTTGAGAATACCTACAAATTCTTGCAATTCTGTTTCTGTGTGAGTCCAGACTCCCCATATGTCATCCAGGTATCTGTAATAACACATCGGGAGCTTGGAACACTTTTCAAAGACTGTGTTTTCCCAGTCTGCCATGTATATGTTTGCGTAGGCCGGGGCAAATTTCTTGCCCATAGCCGTGCCCTTAATCTGTAGGTAGAATTGCTCCTGGAATTCAAAGTCATTTTTTGTTAGTCCTAGGTGTAATAGCTGGATTATGGCTGCATCTGGTCTGTGGGGTTGGGGGAACTTTCTAAGGATATTTTCCACTGCCTGTATGCCTCTGTCTGTTTCTATGTTTGTGTATAGGCTTTCAATGTCCATGGTAAAGAGTATTGCGTTCGGGGGTACGGTCAGTGAGTTCACTATTTCTATGAAGTGGTAAGTGTCTTTAATGTAGCTAGGGTGCTTCTGTGATAAGGGGTTTAGGAATGAGTCAATGTATTCTGCTATCCTGTAGGATTCACTACCACAGTCTGACACAATGGGTCTTCCTGGTGGTGTTTCTCCTGGTACAGTCCATGTGTCAGGGTGCTTGTGTATTTTGGGTAGTATGTAGAATTTTCTGGGTTGTGGTTGTTCCCCCCTTAGGTATTCCACTTGTTTCTGATTCAAGTGTTTAGATTTCTTTAGTTCTGTTAAAATGTTTCCAATCTCTTTTCGTGTGTCCTGGTAAATTGGTCCTGCTAATTTCGTGTAGTGGGCTGTATTATTAAGCTGTCTGTGAGCTTCAAGTAGATACTGTTGCCTATCCATGATCACTATACTACTGCCCTTATCTGCTGGTTTTATGATTATATCTAGATTGTTTCTAAGTTCTATGATTGCCCGTCTCTCTCTTCCAGTGAGGTTTTGCTTGTCTGTCTGTTTAGGGATTTTTTCAATTTGTGATTGAGTCTGTTTAATAAAGTTTAGGATTTCTGGCTCTATTTTATTGTTTGGTGGGGTCCATTCTGATGGTGGTGTAAAAGGTTGCTTGTCTGTTTCTGAATCGCTAAAGTAATCGGTCAGTTTTACTCTCCTGTAAAACCTTTTCAGATCTTCCTGAATTTGTACTTTACAATGTTTTGGGGTTGGAACAAATGTAAGGCCCTTGTTTAAAACCCTCTCCTGTACCTCTGTGGGGTTAAAGAGTTGGGAAATATTAATAACAGTTTTTCCCAGGTGTAATCTACCCTTCTCTTGGGTTAATGTCCTTTTTAGTTTAAAGACTTCATCCACTGGTTTATTATGTTATGGGCAGTGCTATCTGTCCAATGGATGTGGTCAGCCCCCACTTTAAAGGATCTAGCATTAATTGCTGGTATGTAATTCTGTTTTTTTATATGCTGGTTAATTCCTCTGATTGTATCCCTCTCCATTTCTGGAAGTAAGTTACTGAAGTTAATTTCCGGCACCCAGATCTGAGCATTTGGGAATGTGCTCTTAGCCAATTTAAGTAATGACTGCAGTTGCTTGGTTGCAGTCAGTGGTCTCTGCGTTCGATTATTAATGCCAACTGAGAGCACCACCTTTTTGGTCTCCGGACAGGGTTCCAATTTGTCCAGAATTGCTGTGACATGAATGAATTTAGCTCCTGGAAAGCTATCAATTTGGGTGGTGGGATTTGGGCATCTTTTTATCTTGGAGAGGTTGGAATCTCCTATTATTAAAATGGATTTTCTGGGTTCCAATTTCCAGGTAATGTTTTTTCGGCTGGTGTTGGGGTGCCTCGTCACTCTCTGTGCATCTTCCCCTTCAGAGTCAGGTTCTGCCCCTGTTGGTGTGTTTTCTGTTTCTATGTCTGCTACCCCTGCCTCCCCTATTGTGTTCCCTACCTCGGCTTCAGCTATTTCTGCCTCTCCTACTGTGTTGTCTGTCTGGGCTCTCATTGTTCCTGTCCTCATTTCTGTGTCTATTGGGTTTACCTGTCCGGTCTGGTCGCTCCTTTGTTTCTGTGGAAGGGGTTGTTTTGTGACACTGATCTCGGGCTCTAGAACTGCTGTATTTCTTGGGATGGTTGGTTTGGTACAGTCTTTCTTTTGTCTCTGTGGGAGCGGTTGGTACGTGACCCTGGTTTTGGGGTTCAGGAATGTTGTGCATGGATTTGTCCCTGGTGTAGGAGGGGTTCTCCCTTCTGTTTGTTTTGGGTCTGAGGAATCCCTAGTGATTTGGTTTAATACGGTCTGATGTTGGTTCCCCATGTAGTGCTGGGGTCTACGTGGCTCAGGCTCTTGAGAGCCAAGTGTGATGTCCAGGTCCCTAATGATGGCCACATTGGAAATCCTGGTCCTTGGCCTGTGGGGTGGGGTAGGGCTAGTCGCCGCCCTGGATGGCGGGGAAGGGGGGGTCACTGCCCTGGACCGCAAGGAAGGGGGGGTTTCAGTGGTCTGCTGGTGGTGTGATGAAGTCGGGGTAGCTGGCCCACGGGGTGGGGGGGTCTGTCGGTGGCGTGACGAAGTCATGGCAGCTGGCTCAAAGGGTGGGGGTGTGTGTTGGTGGTGTGACGAAGTCGTGGCAACTGGTGCAAGGGGTGGGGGGGTCCATCGGTGGCATGACGAAGTCATGGCAGCTGGCTCCAAGGGTGGGGGGGTGTGTTGGTGGTGTGACGAAGTCGTGGCAACTGGTGCAAGGGGTGGGGGGGTCTGCCGGTGGCGTGCTGAAGTCATGGCAGCTGGCTCAAAGGGTGGGTTAGGGTTAGGGTTAGGTTTTAAAATGGTGGGCAGAGGGGGGAAACGCCCTCCCTATGTTGTCTGCCTCTTGGTTCTGGCCCGCACCTCAGACTGTTGCTGTTGTCCAAATGAATGCACCTTGTGCTTTAGCTTTAGGCACCATCCAGAGTTCCTGCTTGGCTACTACTGAATGTGTCCCGTCCTCCAGCCTTAAGTACCATCCATCGTTCCTTCTTGGAACACTCCGACCGGTTTCGCCATCTTGCGGCTCATCAGGGAGCTATAAACAAACAGACCAAGTCCTTAGTGCGTCACTTGCAAAAGTTAGGTTTTAAAATGGTGGGCAGAGGGGGGAAACGCCCTCCCTATGTTGTCTGCCTCTTGGTTCTGGCCCGCACCTCAGACTGTTGCTGTTGTCCAAATGAATGCACCTTGTGCTTTAGCTTTAGGCACCATCCAGAGTTCCTGCTTGGCTACTACTGAATGTGTCCCGTCCTCCAGCCTTAAGTACCATCCATCGTTCCTTCTTGGAACACTCCGACCGGTTTCGCCATCTTGCGGCTCATCAGGGAGCTATAAACAAACAGACCAAGTCCTTAGTGCGTCACTTGCAAAAGTTAGGTTTTAAAATGGTGGGCAGAGGGGGAAACGCCCTCCCTATGTTGTCTGCCTCTTGGTTCTGGCCCGCACCTCAGACTGTTGCTGTTGTCCAAATGAATGCACCTTGTGCTTTAGCTTTAGGCACCATCCAGAGTTCCTGCTTGGCTACTACTGAATGTGTCCCGTCCTCCAGCCTTAAGTACCATCCATCGTTCCTTCTTGGAACACTCCGACCGGTTTCGCCATCTTGCGGCTCATCAGGGAGCTATAAACAAACAGACCAAGTCCTTAGTGCGTCACTTGCAAAAGTTAGGTTTTAAAATGGTGGGCAGAGGGGGGAAACGCCCTCCCTATGTTGTCTGCCTCTTGGTTCTGGCCCGCACCTCAGACTGTTGCTGTTGTCCAAATGAATGCACCTTGTGCTTTAGCTTTAGGCACCATCCAGAGTTCCTGCTTGGCTACTACTGAATGTGTCCCGTCCTCCAGCCTTAAGTACCATCCATCGTTCCTTCTTGGAACACTCCGACCGGTTTCGCCATCTTGCGGCTCATCAGGGAGCTATAAACAAACAGACCAAGTCCTTAGTGCGTCACTTGCAAAAGTTAGGTTTTAAAATGGTGGGCAGAGGGGGGAAACGCCCTCCCTATGTTGTCTGCCTCTTGGTTCTGGCCCGCACCTCAGACTGTTGCTGTTGTCCAAATGAATGCACCTTGTGCTTTAGCTTTAGGCACCATCCAGAGTTCCTGCTTGGCTACTACTGAATGTGTCCCGTCCTCCAGCCTTAAGTACCATCCATCGTTCCTTCTTGGAACACTCCGACCGGTTTCGCCATCTTGCGGCTCATCAGGGAGCTACAAACAAACAGACCCAGTCCTTAGTGCGTCACTTGCAAAAGTTAGGTTTTAAAATGGTGGGCAGAGGGGGGAAACGCCCTCCCTATGTTGTCTGCCTCTTGGTTCTGGCCCGCACCTCAGACTGTTGCTGTTGTCCAAATGAATGCACCTTGTGCTTTAGCTTTAGGCACCATCCAGAGTTCCTGCTTGGCTACGACTGAATGTGTCCCGTCCTCCAGCCTTAAGTACCATCCATCGTTCCTTCTTGGAACACTCCGACCGGTTTCGCCATCTTGCGGCTCATCAGGGAGCTACAAACAAACAGACCCAGTCCTTAGTGCGTCACTTGCAAAAGTTAGGTTTTAAAATGGTGGGCAGAGGGGGGAAACGCCCTCCCTATGTTGTCTGCCTCTTGGTTCTGGCCCGCACCTCAGACTGTTGCTGTTGTCCAAATGAATGCACCTTGTGCTTTAGCTTTAGGCACCATCCAGAGTTCCTGCTTGGCTACTACTGAATGTGTCCCGTCCTCCAGCCTTAAGTACCATCCATCGTTCCTTCTTGGAACACTCCGACCGGTTTCGCCATCTTGCGGCTCATCAGGGAGCTACAAACAAACAGACCCAGTCCTTAGTGCGTCACTTGCAAAAGTTAGGTTTTAAAATGGTGGGCAGAGGGGGGAAACGCCCTCCCTATGTTGTCTGCCTCTTGGTTCTGGCCCGCACCTCAGACTGTTGCTGTTGTCCAAATGAATGCACCTTGTGCTTTAGCTTTAGGCACCATCCAGAGTTCCTGCTTGGCTACTACTGAATGTGTCCCGTCCTCCAGCCTTAAGTACCATCCATCGTTCCTTCTTGGAACACTCCGACCGGTTTCGCCATCTTGCGGCTCATCAGGGAGCTACAAACAAACAGACCCAGTCCTTAGTGCGTCACTTGCAAAAGTTAGGTTTTAAAATGGTGGGCAGAGGGGGGAAACGCCCTCCCTATGTTGTCTGCCTCTTGGTTCTGGCCCGCACCTCAGACTGTTGCTGTTGTCCAAATGAATGCACCTTGTGCTTTAGCTTTAGGCACCATCCAGAGTTCCTGCTTGGCTACTACTGAATGTGTACCGTCCTCCAGCCTTAAGTACCATCCATCGTTCCTTCTTGGAACACTCCGACCGGTTTCGCCATCTTGCGGCTCATCAGGGAGCTACAAACAAACAGACCCTGTCCTTAGTGCGTCACTTGCAAAAGTTAGGTTTTAAAATGGTGGGCAGAGGGGGGAAACGCCCTCCCTATGTTGTCTGCCTCTTGGTTCTGGCCCGCACCTCAGACTGTTGCTGTTGTCCAAATGAATGCACCTTGTGCTTTAGCTTTAGGCACCATCCAGAGTTCCTGCTTGGCTACTACTGAATGTGTCCCGTCCTCCAGCCTTAAGTACCATCCATCGTTCCTTCTTGGAACACTCCGACCGGTTTCGCCATCTTGCGGCTCATCAGGGAGCTACAAACAAACAGACCCAGTCCTTAGTGCGTCACTTGCAAAAGTTAGGTTTTAAAATGGTGGGCAGAGGGGGAAACGCCCTCCCTATGTTGTCTGCCTCTTGGTTCTGGCCCGCACCTCAGACTGTTGCTGTTGTCCAAATGAATGCACCTTGTGCTTTAGCTTTAGGCACCATCCAGAGTTCCTGCTTGGCTACTACTGAATGTGTCCCGTCCTCCAGCCTTAAGTACCATCCATCGTTCCTTCTTGGAACACTCCGACCGGTTTCGCCATCTTGCGGCTCATCAGGGAGCTATAAACAAACAGACCAAGTCCTTAGTGCGTCACTTGCAAAAGTTAGGTTTTAAAATGGTGGGCAGAGGGGGGAAACGCCCTCCCTATGTTGTCTGCCTCTTGGTTCTGGCCCGCACCTCAGACTGTTGCTGTTGTCCAAATGAATGCACCTTGTGCTTCAGCTTTAGGCACCATCCAGAGTTCCTGCTTGGCTACTACTGAATGTGTCCCGTCCTCCAGCCTTAAGTACCATCCATCGTTCCTTCTTGGAACACTCCGACCGGTTTCGCCATCTTGCGGCTCATCAGGGAGCTATAAACAAACAGACCAAGTCCTTAGTGCGTCACTTGCAAAAGTTAGGTTTTAAAATGGTGGGCAGAGGGGGGAAACGCCCTCCCTATGTTGTCTGCCTCTTGGTTCTGGCTCGCACCTCAGACTGTTGCTGTTGTCCAAATGAATGCACCTTGTGCTTTAGCTTTAGGCACCATCCAGAGTTCCTGCTTGGCTACTACTGAATGTGTCCCGTCCTCCAGCCTTAAGTACCATCCATCGTTCCTTCTTGGAACACTCCGACCGGTTTCGCCATCTTGCGGCTCATCAGGGAGCTATAAACAAACAGACCAAGTCATTAGTGCGTCACTTGCAAAAGTTAGGTTTTAAAATGGTGGGCAGAGGGGGGAAACGCCCTCCCTATGTTGTCTGCCTCTTGGTTCTGGCCCGCACCTCAGACTGTTGCTGTTGTCCAAATGAATGCACCTTGTGCTTTAGCTTTAGGCACCATCCAGAGTTCCTGCTTGGCTACTACTGAATGTGTCCCGTCCTCCAGCCTTAAGTACCATCCATCGTTCCTTCTTGGAACACTCCGACCGGTTTCGCCATCTTGCGGCTCATCAGGGAGCTATAAACAAACAGACCAAGTCCTTAGTGCGTCACTTGCAAAAGTTAGGTTTTAAAATGGTGGGCAGAGGGGGGAAACGCCCTCCCTATGTTGTCTGCCTCTTGGTTCTGGCCCGCACCTCAGACTGTTGCTGTTGTCCAAATGAATGCACCTTGTGCTTTAGCTTTAGGCACCATCCAGAGTTCCTGCTTGGCTACTACTGAATGTGTCCCGTCCTCCAGCCTTAAGTACCATCCATCGTTCCTTCTTGGAACACTCCGACCGGTTTCGCCATCTTGCGGCTCATCAGGGAGCTATAAACAAACAGACCAAGTCCTTAGTGCGTCACTTGCAAAAGTTAGGTTTTAAAATGGTGGGCAGAGGGGGGAAACGCCCTCCCTATGTTGTCTGCCTCTTGGTTCTGGCCCGCACCTCAGACTGTTGCTGTTGTCCAAATGAATGCACCTTGTGCTTTAGCTTTAGGCACCATCCGGAGTTCCTGCTTGGCTACTACTGAATGCTGCATTAGGGTTAGGGTTAGGGTTAGGGTTAGGGTTACGCTGCATTAGGGTTAGGGTTAGGGTGAGGGTTAGGGTTAGGGTTAGGGTTAGGGTTAGGGTTAGGGTTAGGTTTTAAAATGGTGGGCAGAGGGGGGAAACGCCCTCCCTATGTTGTCTGCCTCTTGGTTAGGGTTAGGGTTAGGGTTAGGGTTAGGGTTAGGGTTAGGGTTAGGGTTAGGGTTAGGGTTAGGGTTAGGGTTAGGGTAAGGGTTAGGGTTAGGGTTAGGGTTAGGATTAGTGTTAGGGTTAGGGTTAGGGTTAGGGTTAGGGTTAGGGTTAGGGTTACGCTGCATTAGGGTTAGGGTTAGGGTTAGGGTTAGGGTTAGGGTTAGGTTTTAAAATGGTGGGCAGAGGGGGGAAACGCCCTACCTATGTTGTCTGCCTCTTGGTTAGGGTTAGGGTTAGGGTTAGGGTTAGGGTTAGGGTTAGGGTTAGGGTTAGGGTTAGGGTTAGGGTTAGGGTTAGGTTGTATGGTGTGGGCAGGAGGGTAGTTACACCCTCTTGTGTTCGTATTCTCACTCAACGCTTGAGCTTCTTGTCACTTATACCTGCCACTTTTGGTTGGCCCACGCTTTACCTTACCACCTGGCTTCTTTTTCTTGCCGATCGCTTCTTAGTAATTTCTTGATCCGTAATCCTTTGATCCCCCTCTGGGGTTATAATCAGTTCCTGGGTTTTGCCAATTTATGGCCTCTATGTCGTATTTAGTTATTATTATTGGTGTTGGAACTCTACCCTTTATTTTACGTAGTGTTAGGGTTATGTTGTATTGAGGTTGGGGGGGTTCAGGTTAGGGTTAGGGTTGCTGCACTGGGGTTAGTGTTGGGGTTAGGTGAGGGTCAGGGTCGCAGTTAGGTTCAGGGCTATATTGGGGTTAGGTTGGGATGCATCAGGGTTAGGGTTAGGTGTTTAGGGGTGGGGTGGGGTTAGGGTTATGTTTTAGGGGTAGGGTTGGGTGCATCCGGGTTAGGGTTAGGTGTTTAGGGGTAGGGTAGGGTGCATCAGGGTTAGGGTTAGGTGTTTAGGGGTAGGGTAGGGTGCATCAGGGTTAGGGTCCAGGGTCAGAGTTGTGATTAGATTCAGGGCTGGGGGGTTGGAGTTATGGGTTAGGGTTGCATTAGGGGTAGGGTTAAGTGAGGGTCAGGGTTTAGGAGTAGGGTGGGGTGTGTTAGGCTTAGATTTTAGGGGTGGGGTGGGAGATTAGGTTTGCTGTATTAGAGTTACGGTTAGGCTTTAGGGGTAGAGTGGGGTGCATTTGGAGTTAGGATTTGGGATATGGATGTGGTCTGTTTGTAGTTAGGGTTGGGGCTTTGGTCTGTTTGTTGTGGGCAGTGTGGGGTTTAGTGGTTTTGGTTAGCTTAAACAGTAGGGGTTAGCTCTGTTTATTGTGATTAGGGTAGGGTGTGGTGTGGTTGCGGTTTGGGAGGTTTATCAAGTTGGGGTTGGGATTTGTGGTAATTAAGGTCGGGGCAGTTTTGTTTTTTGATGTTGGATTTCCCCCATTTTAGATCTGATTTAAGCCCTTTGGTAACTGAGTTTGTAGGGTTGTTATCCAGTGTTTTTCCCTCCTCTTCCTTTGTGAGGTTGTCCAGTTCATGTTGGTCTCCAACCCCATAAATTCCAGGGATTCAAGACCATGCTCCATGAAGTGTCGGGAGGTAGGTTTGTATACATCCTTTGTTCTAATAGCACTGAGGTGCCCTGTGAGCCTCATCCTTAGACTATTCCCTGTTTCTCCTACATACAAGATGTGGCATTGTTTGCATCGAATTGCATAAACAGCATTGTGCTGTTCACATGTAATTCTTTGTTTAATTAGGGCTGCTTTTCCTGTGTGTCTATTTTGTATCATTTTGCGGATTATTAGGTATTTACACGTCCCACATTTTGGGTTTGTGCAGTTCTGGGTTGTCTGTTTTCTTATCCTACTCCGAACCAGCATGTCCCGAAGGTTCCGAGTTCTTTTGTATGCCGACGTTATGTGGTATCGACTAAGTGTGTCAACATCCTCTTTTAGTTTCCCAAATTGGGTTTTAATCACTCCGTGTATTAGTTTGGTCATTGTATCGTATGTCGTTATCAGTGGTAGTCTTGCTACTTCTCTGTTTGGCCGTGGGCTATTCAGTCCCCTCAGGAAATCAGACTTAAGGTGCCTGAGGAACCTTTTTGTGTAACCTCTCTGTCTCAGTGCAGTAAATAGGGTTGTGGTGGCTTCCCTAAAGTCCTCTCCGTTTGTGCATATGCGGTGAAAACGTGTCAGTTGTGACTTCACCAGCCCCCGAAAGGTATGTTTTGGATGGTGGCTGTTTATGTGCAGGAGTGTGTGTGTGTCTGTTTCTTTAAAGAATACCTTTGTTGCTAGCTTGTGGCTGTTATTCTCCTGTTGTAATTTAAATACTGTGGTGTCCAGGAAATCCACACTTTCTCTATGTGTTGTAACTTTAAGTTTAATAGATTGGTGGTGACTGTTGAGAATACCTACAAATTCTTGCAATTCTGTTTCTGTGTGAGTCCAGACTCCCCATATGTCATCCAGGTATCTGTAATAACACATCGGGAGCTTGGAACACTTTTCAAAGACTGTGTTTTCCCAGTCTGCCATGTATATGTTTGCGTAGGCCGGGGCAAATTTCTTGCCCATAGCCGTGCCCTTAATCTGTAGGTAGAATTGCTCCTGGAATTCAAAGTCATTTTTTGTTAGTCCTAGGTGTAATAGCTGGATTATGGCTGCATCTGGTCTGTGGGGTTGGGGGAACTTTCTAAGGATATTTTCCACTGCCTGTATGCCTCTGTCTGTTTCTATGTTTGTGTATAGGCTTTCAATGTCCATGGTAAAGAGTATTGCGTTCGGGGGTACGGTCAGTGAGTTCACTATTTCTATGAAGTGGTAAGTGTCTTTAATGTAGCTAGGGTGCTTCTGTGATAAGGGGTTTAGGAATGAGTCAATGTATTCTGCTATCCTGTAGGATTCACTACCACAGTCTGACACAATGGGTCTTCCTGGTGGTGTTTCTCCTGGTACAGTCCATGTGTCAGGGTGCTTGTGTATTTTGGGTAGTATGTAGAATTTTCTGGGTTGTGGTTGTTCCCCCCTTAGGTATTCCACTTGTTTCTGATTCAAGTGTTTAGATTTCTTTAGTTCTGTTAAAATGTTTCCAATCTCTTTTCGTGTGTCCTGGTAAATTGGTCCTGCTAATTTCGTGTAGTGGGCTGTATTATTAAGCTGTCTGTGAGCTTCAAGTAGATACTGTTGCCTATCCATGATCACTATACTACTGCCCTTATCTGCTGGTTTTATGATTATATCTAGATTGTTTCTAAGTTCTATGATTGCCCGTCTCTCTCTTCCAGTGAGGTTTTGCTTGTCTGTCTGTTTAGGGATTTTTTCAATTTGTGATTGAGTCTGTTTAATAAAGTTTAGGATTTCTGGCTCTATTTTATTGTTTGGTGGGGTCCATTCTGATGGTGGTGTAAAAGGTTGCTTGTCTGTTTCTGAATCGCTAAAGTAATCGGTCAGTTTTACTCTCCTGTAAAACCTTTTCAGATCTTCCTGAATTTGTACTTTACAATGTTTTGGGGTTGGAACAAATGTAAGGCCCTTGTTTAAAACCCTCTCCTGTACCTCTGTGGGGTTAAAGAGTTGGGAAATATTAATAACAGTTTTTCCCAGGTGTAATCTACCCTTCTCTTGGGTTAATGTCCTTTTTAGTTTAAAGACTTCATCCACTGGTTTATTATGTTATGGGCAGTGCTATCTGTCCAATGGATGTGGTCAGCCCCCACTTTAAAGGATCTAGCATTAATTGCTGGTATGTAATTCTGTTTTTTTATATGCTGGTTAATTCCTCTGATTGTATCCCTCTCCATTTCTGGAAGTAAGTTACTGAAGTTAATTTCCGGCACCCAGATCTGAGCATTTGGGAATGTGCTCTTAGCCAATTTAAGTAATGACTGCAGTTGCTTGGTTGCAGTCAGTGGTCTCTGCGTTCGATTATTAATGCCAACTGAGAGCACCACCTTTTTGGTCTCCGGACAGGGTTCCAATTTGTCCAGAATTGCTGTGACATGAATGAATTTAGCTCCTGGAAAGCTATCAATTTGGGTGGTGGGATTTGGGCATCTTTTTATCTTGGAGAGGTTGGAATCTCCTATTATTAAAATGGATTTTCTGGGTTCCAATTTCCAGGTAATGTTTTTTCGGCTGGTGTTGGGGTGCCTCGTCACTCTCTGTGCATCTTCCCCTTCAGAGTCAGGTTCTGCCCCTGTTGGTGTGTTTTCTGTTTCTATGTCTGCTACCCCTGCCTCCCCTATTGTGTTCCCTACCTCGGCTTCAGCTATTTCTGCCTCTCCTACTGTGTTGTCTGTCTGGGCTCTCATTGTTCCTGTCCTCATTTCTGTGTCTATTGGGTTTACCTGTCCGGTCTGGTCGCTCCTTTGTTTCTGTGGAAGGGGTTGTTTTGTGACACTGATCTCGGGCTCTAGAACTGCTGTATTTCTTGGGATGGTTGGTTTGGTACAGTCTTTCTTTTGTCTCTGTGGGAGCGGTTGGTACGTGACCCTGGTTTTGGGGTTCAGGAATGTTGTGCATGGATTTGTCCCTGGTGTAGGAGGGGTTCTCCCTTCTGTTTGTTTTGGGTCTGAGGAATCCCTAGTGATTTGGTTTAATACGGTCTGATGTTGGTTCCCCATGTAGTGCTGGGGTCTACGTGGCTCAGGCTCTTGAGAGCCAAGTGTGATGTCCAGGTCCCTAATGATGGCCACATTGGAAATCCTGGTCCTTGGCCTGTGGGGTGGGGTAGGGCTAGTCGCCGCCCTGGATGGCGGGGAAGGGGGGGTCACTGCCCTGGACCGCAAGGAAGGGGGGGTTTCAGTGGTCTGCTGGTGGTGTGATGAAGTCGGGGTAGCTGGCCCACGGGGTGGGGGGGTCTGTCGGTGGCGTGACGAAGTCATGGCAGCTGGCTCAAAGGGTGGGGGTGTGTGTTGGTGGTGTGACGAAGTCGTGGCAACTGGTGCAAGGGGTGGGGGGGTCCATCGGTGGCATGACGAAGTCATGGCAGCTGGCTCCAAGGGTGGGGGGGTGTGTTGGTGGTGTGACGAAGTCGTGGCAACTGGTGCAAGGGGTGGGGGGGTCTGCCGGTGGCGTGCTGAAGTCATGGCAGCTGGCTCAAAGGGTGGGTTAGGGTTAGGGTTAGGTTTTAAAATGGTGGGCAGAGGGGGGAAACGCCCTCCCTATGTTGTCTGCCTCTTGGTTCTGGCCCGCACCTCAGACTGTTGCTGTTGTCCAAATGAATGCACCTTGTGCTTTAGCTTTAGGCACCATCCAGAGTTCCTGCTTGGCTACTACTGAATGTGTCCCGTCCTCCAGCCTTAAGTACCATCCATCGTTCCTTCTTGGAACACTCCGACCGGTTTCGCCATCTTGCGGCTCATCAGGGAGCTATAAACAAACAGACCAAGTCCTTAGTGCGTCACTTGCAAAAGTTAGGTTTTAAAATGGTGGGCAGAGGGGGGAAACGCCCTCCCTATGTTGTCTGCCTCTTGGTTCTGGCCCGCACCTCAGACTGTTGCTGTTGTCCAAATGAATGCACCTTGTGCTTTAGCTTTAGGCACCATCCAGAGTTCCTGCTTGGCTACTACTGAATGTGTCCCGTCCTCCAGCCTTAAGTACCATCCATCGTTCCTTCTTGGAACACTCCGACCGGTTTCGCCATCTTGCGGCTCATCAGGGAGCTATAAACAAACAGTCCAAGTCCTTAGTGCGTCACTTGCAAAAGTTAGGTTTTAAAATGGTGGGCAGAGGGGGGAAACGCCCTCCCTATGTTGTCTGCCTCTTGGTTCTGGCCCGCACCTCAGACTGTTGCTGTTGTCCAAATGAATGCACCTTGTGCTTTAGCTTTAGGCACCATCCAGAGTTCCTGCTTGGCTACGACTGAATGTGTCCCGTCCTCCAGCCTTAAGTACCATCCACCGTTCCTTCTTGGAACACTCCGACCGGTTTCGCCATCTTGCGGCTCATCAGGGAGCTACAAACAAACAGACCCAGTCCTTAGTGCGTCACTTGCAAAAGTTAGGTTTTAAAATGGTGGGCAGAGGGGGGAAACGCCCTCCCTATGTTGTCTGCCTCTTGGTTCTGGCCCGCACCTCAGACTGTTGCTGTTGTCCAAATGAATGCACCTTGTGCTTTAGCTTTAGGCACCATCCAGAGTTCCTGCTTGGCTACTACTGAATGTGTCCCGTCCTCCAGCCTTAAGTACCATCCATCGTTCCTTCTTGGAACACTCCGACCGGTTTCGCCATCTTGCGGCTCATCAGGGAGCTACAAACAAACAGACCCAGTCCTTAGTGCGTCACTTGCAAAAGTTAGGTTTTAAAATGGTGGGCAGAGGGGGGAAACGCCCTCCCTATGTTGTCTGCCTCTTGGTTCTGGCCCGCACCTCAGACTGTTGCTGTTGTCCAAATGAATGCACCTTGTGCTTTAGCTTTAGGCACCATCCAGAGTTCCTGCTTGGCTACTACTGAATGTGTCCCGTCCTCCAGCCTTAAGTACCATCCATCGTTCCTTCTTGGAACACTCCGACCGGTTTCGCCATCTTGCGGCTCATCAGGGAGCTACAAACAAACAGACCCAGTCCTTAGTGCGTCACTTGCAAAAGTTAGGTTTTAAAATGGTGGGCAGAGGGGGGAAACGCCCTCCCTATGTTGTCTGCCTCTTGGTTCTGGCCCGCACCTCAGACTGTTGCTGTTGTCCAAATGAATGCACCTTGTGCTTTAGCTTTAGGCACCATCCAGAGTTCCTGCTTGGCTACTACTGAATGTGTACCGTCCTCCAGCCTTAAGTACCATCCATCGTTCCTTCTTGGAACACTCCGACCGGTTTCGCCATCTTGCGGCTCATCAGGGAGCTACAAACAAACAGACCCTGTCCTTAGTGCGTCACTTGCAAAAGTTAGGTTTTAAAATGGTGGGCAGAGGGGGGAAACGCCCTCCCTATGTTGTCTGCCTCTTGGTTCTGGCCCGCACCTCAGACTGTTGCTGTTGTCCAAATGAATGCACCTTGTGCTTTAGCTTTAGGCACCATCCAGAGTTCCTGCTTGGCTACTACTGAATGTGTCCCGTCCTCCAGCCTTAAGTACCATCCATCGTTCCTTCTTGGAACACTCCGACCGGTTTCGCCATCTTGCGGCTCATCAGGGAGCTACAAACAAACAGACCCAGTCCTTAGTGCGTCACTTGCAAAAGTTAGGTTTTAAAATGGTGGGCAGAGGGGGAAACGCCCTCCCTATGTTGTCTGCCTCTTGGTTCTGGCCCGCACCTCAGACTGTTGCTGTTGTCCAAATGAATGCACCTTGTGCTTTAGCTTTAGGCACCATCCAGAGTTCCTGCTTGGCTACTACTGAATGTGTCCCGTCCTCCAGCCTTAAGTACCATCCATCGTTCCTTCTTGGAACACTCCGACCGGTTTCGCCATCTTGCGGCTCATCAGGGAGCTATAAACAAACAGACCAAGTCCTTAGTGCGTCACTTGCAAAAGTTAGGTTTTAAAATGGTGGGCAGAGGGGGGAAACGCCCTCCCTATGTTGTCTGCCTCTTGGTTCTGGCCCGCACCTCAGACTGTTGCTGTTGTCCAAATGAATGCACCTTGTGCTTCAGCTTTAGGCACCATCCAGAGTTCCTGCTTGGCTACTACTGAATGTGTCCCGTCCTCCAGCCTTAAGTACCATCCATCGTTCCTTCTTGGAACACTCCGACCGGTTTCGCCATCTTGCGGCTCATCAGGGAGCTATAAACAAACAGACCAAGTCCTTAGTGCGTCACTTGCAAAAGTTAGGTTTTAAAATGGTGGGCAGAGGGGGGAAACGCCCTCCCTATGTTGTCTGCCTCTTGGTTCTGGCTCGCACCTCAGACTGTTGCTGTTGTCCAAATGAATGCACCTTGTGCTTTAGCTTTAGGCACCATCCAGAGTTCCTGCTTGGCTACTACTGAATGTGTCCCGTCCTCCAGCCTTAAGTACCATCCATCGTTCCTTCTTGGAACACTCCGACCGGTTTCGCCATCTTGCGGCTCATCAGGGAGCTATAAACAAACAGACCAAGTCATTAGTGCGTCACTTGCAAAAGTTAGGTTTTAAAATGGTGGGCAGAGGGGGGAAACGCCCTCCCTATGTTGTCTGCCTCTTGGTTCTGGCCCGCACCTCAGACTGTTGCTGTTGTCCAAATGAATGCACCTTGTGCTTTAGCTTTAGGCACCATCCAGAGTTCCTGCTTGGCTACTACTGAATGTGTCCCGTCCTCCAGCCTTAAGTACCATCCATCGTTCCTTCTTGGAACACTCCGACCGGTTTCGCCATCTTGCGGCTCATCAGGGAGCTATAAACAAACAGACCAAGTCCTTAGTGCGTCACTTGCAAAAGTTAGGTTTTAAAATGGTGGGCAGAGGGGGGAAACGCCCTCCCTATGTTGTCTGCCTCTTGGTTCTGGCCCGCACCTCAGACTGTTGCTGTTGTCCAAATGAATGCACCTTGTGCTTTAGCTTTAGGCACCATCCAGAGTTCCTGCTTGGCTACTACTGAATGTGTCCCGTCCTCCAGCCTTAAGTACCATCCATCGTTCCTTCTTGGAACACTCCGACCGGTTTCGCCATCTTGCGGCTCATCAGGGAGCTATAAACAAACAGACCAAGTCCTTAGTGCGTCACTTGCAAAAGTTAGGTTTTAAAATGGTGGGCAGAGGGGGGAAACGCCCTCCCTATGTTGTCTGCCTCTTGGTTCTGGCCCGCACCTCAGACTGTTGCTGTTGTCCAAATGAATGCACCTTGTGCTTTAGCTTTAGGCACCATCCGGAGTTCCTGCTTGGCTACTACTGAATGCTGCATTAGGGTTAGGGTTAGGGTTAGGGTTAGGGTTACGCTGCATTAGGGTTAGGGTTAGGGTGAGGGTTAGGGTTAGGGTTAGGGTTAGGGTTAGGGTTAGGGTTAGGTTTTAAAATGGTGGGCAGAGGGGGGAAACGCCCTCCCTATGTTGTCTGCCTCTTGGTTAGGGTTAGGGTTAGGGTTAGGGTTAGGGTTAGGGTTAGGGTTAGGGTTAGGGTTAGGGTTAGGGTTAGGGTTAGGGTAAGGGTTAGGGTTAGGGTTAGGGTTAGGATTAGTGTTAGGGTTAGGGTTAGGGTTAGGGTTAGGGTTAGGGTTACGCTGCATTAGGGTTAGGGTTAGGGTGAGGGTTAGGGTTAGGGTTAGGGTTAGGGTTAGGGTTAGGGTTAGGTTTTAAAATGGTGGGCAGAGGGGGGAAACGCCCTACCTATGTTGTCTGCCTCTTGGTTAGGGTTAGGGTTAGGGTTAGGGTTAGGGTTAGGGTTAGGGTTAGGGTTAGGGTTAGGGTTAGGGTTAGTTTGTATGGTGTGGGCAGGAGGGTAGTTACACCCTCTTGTGTTCGTATTCTCACTCAACCCTTGAGCTTCTTGTCACTTATACCTGCCACTTTTGGTTGGCCCACGCTTTACCTTACCACCTGGCTTCTTTTTCTTGCCGATCGCTTCTTAGTAATTTCTTGATCCGTAATCCTTTGATCCCCTAGGGTTAGGGTTAGGTGTTTAGGGGTAGGGTAGGGTGCATCAGGGTTAGGGTCCAGGGTCAGAGTTGTGATTAGATTCAGGGCTGGGGGGTTGGAGTTATGGGTTAGGGTTGCATTAGGGGTAGGGTTAAGTGAGGGTCAGGGTTTAGGAGTAGGGTGGGGTGTGTTAGGCTTAGATTTTAGGGGTGGGGTGGGAGATTAGGTTTGCTGTATTAGAGTTACGGTTAGGCTTTAGGGGTAGAGTGGGGTGCATTTGGAGTTAGGATTTGGGATATGGATGGGGTCTGTTTGTAGTTAGGGTTGGGGCTTTGGTCTGTTTGTTGTGGGCAGTGTGGGGTTTAGTGGTTTTGGTTAGCTTAAACAGTAGGGGTTAGCTCTGTTTATTGTGATTAGGGTAGGGTGTGGTGTGGTTGCGGTTTGAGAGGTTTATCAAGTTGGGGTTGGGATTTGTGGTAATTAAGGTCGGGGCAGTTTTGTTTTTTGATGTTGGATTTCCCCCATTTTAGATCTGATTTAAGCCCTTTGGTAACTGAGTTTGTAGGGTTGTTATCCAGTGTTTTTCCCTCCTCTTCCTTTGTGAGGTTGTCCAGTTCATGTTGGTCTCCAACCCCATAAATTCCAGGGATTCAAGACCATGCTCCATGAAGTGTCGGGAGGTAGGTTTGTATACATCCTTTGTTCTAATAGCACTGAGGTGCCCTGTGAGCCTCATCCTTAGACTATTCCCTGTTTCTCCTACATACAAGATGTGGCATTGTTTGCATCGAATTGCATAAACAGCATTGTGCTGTTCACATGTAATTCTTTGTTTAATTAGGGCTGCTTTTCCTGTGTGTCTATTTTGTATCATTTTGCGGATTATTAGGTATTTACACGTCCCACATTTTGGGTTTGTGCAGTTCTGGGTTGTCTGTTTTCTTATCCTACTCCGAACCAGCATGTCCCGAAGGTTCCGAGTTCTTTTGTATGCCGACGTTATGTGGTATCGACTAAATGTGTCAACATCCTCTTTTAGTTTCCCAAATTGGGTTTTAATCACTCCGTGTATTAGTTTGGTCGTTGTATCGTATGTCGTTATCAGTGGTAGTCTTGCTACTTCTCTGTTTGGCCGTGGGCTATTCAGTCCCCTCAGGAAATCAGACTTAAGGTGCCTGAGGAACCTTTTCGTGTAACCTCTCTGTCTCAGTGCAGTAAATAGGGTTGTGGTGGCTTCCCTAAAGTCCTCTCCGTTTGTGCATATGCGGTGAAAACGTGTCAGTTGTGACTTCACCAGCCCCCGAAAGGTATGTTTTGGATGGTGGCTGTTTATGTGCAGGAGTGTGTGTGTGTCTGTTTCTTTAAAGAATACCTTTGTTGCTAGCTTGTGGCTGTTATTCTCCTGTTGTAATTTAAATACTGTGGTGTCCAGGAAATCCACACTTTCTCTATGTGTTGTAACTTTAAGTTTAATAGATTGGTGGTGACTGTTGAGAATACCTACAAATTCTTGCAATTCTGTTTCTGTGTGAGTCCAGACTCCCCATATGTCATCCAGGTATCTGTAATAACACATCGGGAGCTTGGAACACTTTTCAAAGACTGTGTTTTCCCAGTCTGCCATGTATATGTTTGCGTAGGCCGGGGCAAATTTCTTGCCCATAGCCGTGCCCTTAATCTGTAGGTAGAATTGCTCCTGGAATTCAAAGTCATTTTTTGTTAGTCCTAGGTGTAATAGCTGGATTATGGCTGCATCTGGTCTGTGGGGTTGGGGGAACTTTCTAAGGATATTTTCCACTGCCTGTATGCCTCTGTCTGTTTCTATGTTTGTGTATAGGCTTTCAATGTCCATGGTAAAGAGTATTGCGTTCGGGGGTACGGTCAGTGAGTTCACTATTTCTATGAAGTGGTAAGTGTCTTTAATGTAGCTAGGGTGCTTCTGTGATAAGGGGTTTAGGAATGAGTCAATGTATTCTGCTATCCTGTAGGATTCACTACCACAGTCTGACACAATTGGTCTTCCTGGTGGTATTTCTCCTGGTACAGTCCATGTGTCAGGGTGCTTGTGTATTTTGGGTAGTATGTAGAATTTTCTGGGTTGTGGTTGTTCCCCCTTTAGGTATTCCACTTGTTTCTGATTTAAGTGTTTAGATTTCTTTAGTTCTGTTAAAATGTTTCCAATCTCTTTTCGTGTGTCCTGGTAAATTGGTCCTGCTAATTTCGTGTAGTGGGCTGTATTATTAAGCTGTCTGTGAGCTTCAAGTAGATACTGTTGCCTATCCATGATCACTATACTGCTGCCCTTATCTGCTGGTTTTATGATTATATCTAGATTGTTTCTAAGTTCTATGATTGCCCGTCTCTCTCTTCCAGTGAGGTTTTGCTTGTCTGTCTGTTTAGGGATTTTTTCAATTTGTGATTGAGTCTGTTTAATAAAGTTTAGGATTTCTGGCTCTATTTTATTGTTTGGTGGGGTCCATTCTGATGGTGGTGTAAAAGGTTGCTTGTCTGTTTCTGAATCGCTAAAGTAATCGGTCAGTTTTACTCTCCTGTAAAACCTTTTCAGATCTTCCTGAATTTGTACTTTACAATGTTTTGGGGTTGGAACAAATGTAAGGCCCTTGTTTAAAACCCTCTCCTGTACCTCTGTGGGGTTAAAGAGTTGGGAAATATTAATAACAGTTTTTCCCAGGTTCAATCTACCCTTCTCTTGGGTTAATGTCATTTTTAGTTTAAAGACTTCATCCACTGGTTTATTATGTTATGGGCAGTGCTATCTGTCCAATGGATGTGGTCAGCCCCCACTTTAAAGGATCTAGCATTAATTGCTGGTATGTAATTCTGTTTTTTTATATGCTGGTTAATTCCTCTGATTGTATCCCTCTCCGTTTCTGGAAGTAAGTTACTGAAGTTAATTTCCGGCACCCAGATCTGAGCATTTGGGAATGTGCTCTTAGCCAATTTAAGTAATGACTGCAGTTGCTTGGTTGCAGTCAGTGGTCTCTGCGTTCGATTATTAATGCCAACTGAGAGCACCACCTTTTTGGTCTCCGGACAGGGTTCCAATTTGTCCAGAATTGCTGTGACATGAATGAATTTAGCTCCTGGAAAGCTATCAATTTGGGTGGTGGGATTTGGGCATCTTTTTATCTTGGAGAGGTTAGAATCTCCTATTATTAAAATGGATTTTCTGGGTTCCAATTTCCAGGTAATGTTTTTTCGGCTGGTGTTGGGGTGCCTCGTCACTCTCTGTGCATCTTCCCCTTCAGAGTCAGGTTCTGCCCCTGTTGGTGTGTTTTCTGTTTCTATGTCTGCTACCCCTGCCTCCCCTATTGTGTTCCCTACCTCGGCTTCAGCTATTTCTGCCTCTCCTACTGTGTTATCTGTCTGGGCTCTCATTGTTCCTGTCCTCATTTCTGTGTCTATTGGGTTTACCTGTCCGGTCTGGTCGCTCCTTTGTTTCTGTGGAAGGGGTTGTTTTGTGACTCTGATCTCGGGCTCTAGAACTGCTGTATTTCTTGGGATGGTTGGTTTGGTACAGTCTTTCTTTTGTCTCTGTGGGAGCGGTTGGTACGTGACCCTGGTTTTGGGGTTCAGGAATGTTGTGCATGGATTTGTCCCTGGTGTAGGAGGGGTTCTCCCTTCTGTTTGTTTTGGGTCTGAGGAATCCCTAGTGATTTGGTTTAATACGGTCTGATGTTGGTTCCCCATGTAGTGCTGGGGTCTACGTGGCTCAGGCTCTTGAGAGCCAAGTGTGATGTCCAGGTCCCTAATGATGGCCACATTGGAAATCCTGGTCCTTGGCCTGTGGGGTGGGGTAGGGCTAGTCGCCGCCCTGGATGGCGGGGAAGGGGGGGTCACTGCCCTGGACCGCAAGGAAGGGGGGGTTTCAGTGGTCTGCTGGTGGTGTGATGAAGTCGGGGTAGCTGGCCCACGGGGTGGGGGGGTCTGTCGGTGGCGTGACGAAGTCATGGCAGCTGGCTCAAAGGGTGGGGGTGTGTGTTGGTGGTGTGACGAAGTCGTGGCAACTGGTGCAAGGGGTGGGGGGGGTCCATCGGTGGCATGACGAAGTCATGGCAGCTGGCTCCAAGGGTGGGGGGGTGTGTTGGTGGTGTGACGAAGTCGTGGCAACTGGTGCAAGGGGTGGGGGGGTCTGCCGGTGGCGTGCTGAAGTCATGGCAGCTGGCTCAAAGGGTGGGGGGGTGTGTCGGTGGCTTGACGAGGTTGTGGCAGTTGGCTCACGGGGTGGGGGTGTCCGTCGGTGGCGTGACAAAGTCGTGGCAGCTGGCCCACGGGGTGGTGGGGGGGTTTTCAGTCCGTCTGCGGCATGAGGGTGCTGTGATCGCAGGCTGGTGGAACAAGGCTGCCCAGGTATTTGGCCTATGGCGTGGGGGCGTCCTAGTCCGTGTGCCGGTCCGCTGTTCTGTCCTCAATTGTGTGCTGGTCCCTTGCTCTGTCAACCGTGATGCTAATCCCACCACATGTCTCTTTGCCTCATCAATTGATTGAATTTTGAATTTATGTCTAAGACTCTTTTTAATCCAATTAGTGGCTTTCGTCATAATTTCTTCCAGGCGCTCTGTCACTGCAGCCTGAGCAAATTCATTTTCTAATTCTTCCAGGTTTGTTGTATAGTGCTCAATTAGAATCTGTCTGGTCTGTTTTGCCCAATTTTCTGAATTCAAAGCCAATTTGGTTAGGGTTTCCTGTGACGGTTTTGCCGGTTTTATAAAGCAGGTTAGTTTATCAGCTTGTTTTAAGATGCCCTTAGGGGGCTGATTCTGGCCCTTTAAGAATATTAGATGGTGGATTGTCTGGAAAATTCTATAAATTATTCTCACTGTTGTAGCAAATTCATCCCTGGCTACGGGGAGACACCTATGTGTACCAGGGTCCGACCTCATATGCGTACGGTTGTCAGACAACCTGCATGTGTTCCGCATAGTGTTAGCCATTCCCTGGGTGTAGAAAGGTGCAAAAGGTTTTAAAAGATGTTACTAGCTTCTATTTGGTAATAGAGGTCCCCGCTAGTAACTGTAATCTCACCCCACGGTGGCTCCCTGGCTCAGATGGTCTCCTGCCTGGGACTGCGTCCTCCAAACACTCCCCAGCTCAGCCGGCTGTCCCGCCTGGAAAGGCTCTTTTTCCACCGGTCTCACCTCCCCTCCGGTGGCTCTCTGGCTTCGATGGTTCTCTGCCTGCAACAGTACTATCCAAAAACTCTTTCGTTCAGTAAGTTCTCCGGCCTGGAATCTTTTTTTCTCCGACGTTTCGCTTATCCTTAAGCTTCATCAGGGAGAAAGGATTTTAACTTTGTTTACAGCCGCTTATAAGTCCGGAGCCTTGGACTGGCCCCTCCCCTGTGTGCTACTGTTGGCTGAAGTTTTGTTCCCGCCCACAAGCAGGCTAGCCTTGACCTGGGATTGGTTAGAATTTCTGTCCTGTATGTAATGAGTCCTGTCTCATGCAGGGCTGGCCCCGCCCCCTTCGCTCCACGTGTTCGTTATTTTTAAATTATATTTTTTTAACCTAATGTTTTAATGTTCCTTTAGTTTATCTTAGATGTTTGGGGTTATTTTTTTTGAGGTAATGTTTTTAAAAATATTGCTTTTTAACCTTTGAATCTGTTTTAATGCTCCAGGTCATTCTGGCGCCACGGAGTCTGACTGTCCGCTGACCCCGGGGCTTGATTACCTGTCCGCCTCACCTCATTTTTTAAATAAAAACATGAAGCTACTTCTCCAAACCCCCGCCTCCGGCTATGCCTTTTAATTATGAGGGTATTTTAAACAATTAATTAAACTTCCCACCGATTTCCTCCTTTTTAAACCCGATCGCTCGTTAAACGAAACTCAATCTCCCAGAATGCCTCACGCGTCGCTCGCAGAAAAAAAACCGATTTCCAAGGTCCGATTCCCCAAAAAAACTCCCGAATCCGCCGCCACCCACCCCCCCGGGGGGAGAGGAGGGGAAAAGAAAGGTCCCCCAGCCCCAAAAACCCAAAGTAAACCCTTTTATTTAAGAGCGTTGCCCTCGTGTTTGACCCGAGAGAACTCCATATCCCAGAATGCCTCACGCGGCGCTCGCTTTTCAGCGGCCGCGTGGAACAAAATTTTGATTTCCAAGGTCCGATTCCCCATAAAAACTCCCGTAACCGCTGCCACCCGCCCCCCGGGGGGAGAGGAGGGGGAAAGAAAGGTCCCCCAGCCCCAGAGAGACCAAGTAAACCCTTTTATTTACGGGTCTTGCCCTCGTGTTTGACCCGAGAGAACTCCATATCCCAGAATGCCTCACGCGGCGCTCGCTTTTCAGTCGCTGAGAAAAAAACCCGATTTCAAAGATAAAAATCACCCGGTGAACGCTCAAAATCTAAAGACTAGATAAAGTTATCGGATTCTCACCCGTGTCCCCAACTCCTCCAGATCCCCGGGGAAAGGGTTTCTTTTAAAAAAACCGAGGTCGATATCCAGCAGCTCCCTGCTGTCGCGTTCCCCGCAGCACCAGGCATCTCTTAAAGGGGCCGTCCCCGCAGCACCAGGCATCTCTTAAAGGGGCCGTCCCCGCATCAATGTCCAGAGACCGTGTCTATGGGAACTACAACTTTTTAAAAAAATATGTAATCTTTTGTGCCCTTATTGCTGTCCCAAACCTCGTGGGGGGGGGGGGGTTTGGGAAGATGAGTTCCATGTCTGTCAGACCCACATTTCCAGCCATGCTTTATTTTAAGTGCACCTTTAAAATATTTTAGATTTTAAAATTAAAAAACCTCCTTGGTGCTCCCTATTTTTATAAGTTGCTTGCTGCTTTTTTTGTGGGGGGGCAAAAGGGGAACAAAAAGTTATTTAACCATCTACCTCACTGATCAAGTTTAGATTTAAGGTATTTGCAAGATATATTATCTGGGTTTTCTTTTCTTGGCATTTATATCTTTTTTTGTCTGTGGTAATGTAAAGCGTGTCACTCCTGAATGTTAGGTTGTATGGTGTGGGCAGGAGGGTAGTTACACCCTCTTGTGTTCGTATTCTCACTCAACCCTTGAGCTTCTTGTCACTTATACCTGCCACTTTTGGTTGGCCCACGCTTTACCTTACCACCTGGCTTCTTTTTCTTGCCGATCGCTTCTTAGTAATTTCTTGATCCGTAATCCTTTGATCCCCCTCTGGGGTTATAATCAGTTCCTGGGTTTTGCCAATTTATGGCCTCTATGTCGTATTTAGTTATTATTATTGGTGTTGGAACTCTACCCTTTATTTTACGTAGTGTTAGGGTTATGTTGTATTGAGGTTGGGGGGGTTCAGGTTAGGGTTAGGGTTGCTGCACTGGGGTTAGTGTTGGGGTTAGGTGAGGGTCAGGGTCGCAGTTAGGTTCAGGGCTATATTGGGGTTAGGTTGGGGTGCATCAGGGTTAGGGTTAGGTGTTTAGGGGTGGGGTGGGGTTAGGGTTATGTTTTAGGGGTAGGGTTGGGTGCATCCGGGTTAGGGTTAGGTGTTTAGGGGTAGGGTAGGGTGCATCAGGGTTAGGGTTAGGTGTTTCGGGGTAGGGTAGGGTGCATCAGGGTTAGGGTCCAGGGTCAGAGTTGTGATTAGATTCAGGGCTGGGGGGTTGGAGTTATGGGTTAGGGTTGCATTAGGGGTAGGGTTAAGTGAGGGTCAGGGTTTAGGAGTAGGGTGGGGTGTGTTAGGCTTAGATTTTAGGGGTGGGGTGGGAGATTAGGTTTGCTGTATTAGAGTTACGGTTAGGCTTTAGGGGTAGAGTGGGGTGCATTTGGAGAGTTGTGCTTAGATTCAGGGCTGGGGGGTTGGAGTTATGGGTTAGGGTTGCATTAGGGGTAGTGTTAAGTGAGGGTCAGGGTTTAGGAGTAGGGTGGGGTGTGTTAGGCTTAGATTTTAGGGGTGGGGTGGGAGATTAGGTTTGCTGTATTAGAGTTACGGTTAGGCTTTAGGGGTAGAGTGGGGTGCATTTGGAGTTAGGATTTGGGATATGGATGTGGTCTGTTTGTAGTTAGGGTTGGGGCTTTGGTCTGTTTGTTGTGGGCAGTGTGGGGTTTAGTGGTTTTGGTTAGCTTAAACAGTAGGGGTTAGCTCTGTTTATTGTGATTAGGGTAGGGTGTGGTGTGGTTGCGGTTTGAGAGGTTTATCAAGTTGGGGTTGGGATTTGTGGTAATTAAGGTCGGGGCAGTTTTGTTTTTTGATGTTGGATTTCCCCCATTTTAGATCTGATTTAAGCCCTTTGGTAACTGAGTTTGTAGGGTTGTTATCCAGTGTTTTTCCCTCCTCTTCCTTTGTGAGGTTGTCCAGTTCATGTTGGTCTCCAACCCCATAAATTCCAGGGATTCAAGACCATGCTCCATGAAGTGTCGGGAGGTAGGTTTGTATACATCCTTTGTTCTAATAGCACTGAGGTGCCCTGTGAGCCTCATCCTTAGACTATTCCCTGTTTCTCCTACATACAAGATGTGGCATTGTTTGCATCGAATTGCATAAACAGCATTGTGCTGTTCACATGTAATTCTTTGTTTAATTAGGGCTGCTTTTCCTGTGTGTCTATTTTGTATCATTTTGCGGATTATTAGGTATTTACACGTCCCACATTTTGGGTTTGTGCAGTTCTGGGTTGTCTGTTTTCTTATCCTACTCCGAACCAGCATGTCCCGAAGGTTCCGAGTTCTTTTGTATGCCGACGTTATGTGGTATCGACTAAGTGTGTCAACATCCTCTTTTAGTTTCCCAAATTGGGTTTTAATCACTCCGTGTATTAGTTTGTTCATTGTATCGTATGTCGTTATCAGTGGTAGTCTTGCTACTTCTCTGTTTGGCCGTGGGCTATTCAGTCCCCTCAGGAAATCAGACTTAAGGTGCCTGAGGAACCTTTTTGTGTAACCTCTCTGTCTCAGTGCAGTAAATAGGGTTGTGGTGGCTTCCCTAAAGTCCTCTCCGTTTGTGCATATGCGGTGAAAACGTGTCAGTTGTGACTTCACCAGCCCCCGAAAGGTATGTTTTGGATGGTGGCTGTTTATGTGCAGGAGTGTGTGTGTGTCTGTTTCTTTAAAGAATACCTTTGTTGCTAGCTTGTGGCTGTTGTAATTTAAATACTGTGGTGTCCAGGAAATCCACACTTTCTCTATGTGTTGTAACTTTAAGTTTAATAGATTGGTGGTGACTGTTGAGAATACCTACAAATTCTTGCAATTCTGTTTCTGTGTGAGTCCAGACTCCCCATATGTCATCCAGGTATCTGTAATAACACATCGGGAGCTTGGAACACTTTTCAAAGACTGTGTTTTCCCAGTCTGCCATGTATATGTTTGCGTAGGCCGGGGCAAATTTCTTGCCCATAGCCGTGCCCTTAATCTGTAGGTAGAATTGCTCCTGGAATTCAAAGTCATTTTTTGTTAGTCCTAGGTGTAATAGCTGGATTATGGCTGCATCTGGTCTGTGGGGTTGGGGGAACTTTCTAAGGATATTTTCCACTGCCTGTATGCCTCTGTCTGTTTCTATGTTTGTGTATAGGCTTTCAATGTCCATGGTAAAGAGTATTGCGTTCGGGGGTACGGTCAGTGAGTTCACTATTTCTATGAAGTGGTAAGTGTCTTTAATGTAGCTAGGGTGCTTCTGTGATAAGGGGTTTAGGAATGAGTCAATGTATTCTGCTATCCTGTAGGATTCACTACCACAGTCTGACACAATGGGTCTTCCTGGTGGTATTTCTCCTGGTACAGTCCATGTGTCAGGGTGCTTGTGTATTTTGGGTAGTATGTAGAATTTTCTGGGTTGTGGTTGTTCCCCCCTTAGGTATTCCACTTGTTTCTGATTCAAGTGTTTAGATTTCTTTAGTTCTGTTAAAATGTTTCCAATCTCTTTTCGTGTGTCCTGGTAAATTGGTCCTGCTAATTTCGTGTAGTGGGCTGTATTATTAAGCTGTCTGTGAGCTTCAAGTAGATACTGTTGCCTATCCATGATCACTATACTACTGCCCTTATCTGCTGGTTTTATGATTATATCTAGATTGTTTCTAAGTTCTATGATTGCCCGTCTCTCTCTTCCAGTGAGGTTTTGCTTGTCTGTCTGTTTAGGGATTTTTTCAATTTGTGATTGAGTCTGTTTAATAAAGTTTAGGATTTCTGGCTCTATTTTATTGTTTGGTGGGGTCCATTCTGATGGTGGTGTAAAAGGTTGCTTGTCTGTTTCTGAATCGCTAAAGTAATCGGTCAGTTTTACTCTCCTGTAAAACCTTTTCAGATCTTCCTGAATTTGTACTTTACAATGTTTTGGGGTTGGAACAAATGTAAGGCCCTTGTTTAAAACCCTCTCCTGTACCTCTGTGGGGTTAAAGAGTTGGGAAATATTAATAACAGTTTTTCCCAGGTGTAATCTACCCTTCTCTTGGGTTAATGTCCTTTTTAGTTTAAAGACTTCATCCACTGGTTTATTATGTTATGGGCAGTGCTATCTGTCCAATGGATGTGGTCAGCCCCCACTTTAAAGGATCTAGCATTAATTGCTGGTATGTAATTCTGTGTTTTTATATGCTGGTTAATTCCTCTGATTGTATCCCTCTCCGTTTCTGGAAGTAAGTTACTGAAGTTAATTTCCGGCACCCAGATCTGAGCATTTGGGAATGTGCTCTTAGCCAATTTAAGTAATGACTGCAGTTGCTTGGTTGCAGTCAGTGGTCTCTGCGTTCGATTATTAATGCCAACTGAGAGCACCACCTTTTTGGTCTCCGGACAGGGTTCCAATTTGTCCAGAATTGCTGTGACATGAATGAATTTAGCTCCTGGAAAGCTATCAATTTGGGTGGTGGGATTTGGGCATCTTTTTATCTTGGAGAGGTTGGAATCTCCTATTATTAAAATGGATTTTCTGGGTTCCAATTTCCAGGTAATGTTTTTTCGGCTGGTGTTGGGGTGCCTCGTCACTCTCTGTGCATCTTCCCCTTCAGAGTCAGGTTCTGCCCCTGTTGGTGTGTTTTCTGTTTCTATGTCTGCTACCCCTGCCTCCCCTATTGTGTTCCCTACCTCGGCTTCAGCTATTTCTGCCTCTCCTACTGTGTTGTCTGTCTGGGCTCTCATTGTTCCTGTCCTCATTTCTGTGTCTATTGGGTTTACCTGTCCGGTCTGGTCGCTCCTTTGTTTCTGTGGAAGGGGTTGTTTTGTGACACTGATCTCGGGCTCTAGAACTGCTGTATTTCTTGGGATGGTTGGTTTGGTACAGTCTTTCTTTTGTCTCTGTGGGAGCGGTTGGTACGTGACCCTGGTTTTGGGGTTCAGGAATGTTGTGCATGGATTTGTCCCTGGTGTAGGAGGGGTTCTCCCTTCTGTTTGTTTTGGGTCTGAGGAATCCCTAGTGATTTGGTTTAATACGGTCTGATGTTGGTTCCCCATGTAGTGCTGGGGTCTACGTGGCTCAGGCTCTTGAGAGCCAAGTGTGATGTCCAGGTCCCTAATGATGGCCACATTGGAAATCCTGGTCCTTGGCCTGTGGGGTGGGGTAGGGCTAGTCGCCGCCCTGGATGGCGGGGAAGGGGGGGTCACTGCCCTGGACCGCAAGGAAGGGGGGGTTTCAGTGGTCTGCTGGTGGTGTGATGAAGTCGGGGTAGCTGGCCCACGGGGTGGGGGGGTCTGTCGGTGGCGTGACGAAGTCATGGCAGCTGGCTCAAAGGGTGGGGGTGTGTGTTGGTGGTGTGACGAAGTCGTGGCAACTGGTGCAAGGGGTGGGGGGGTCCATCGGTGGCATGACGAAGTCATGGCAGCTGGCTCCAAGGGTGGGGGGGTGTGTTGGTGGTGTGACGAAGTCGTGGCAACTGGTGCAAGGGGTGGGGGGGTCTGCCGGTGGCGTGCTGAAGTCATGGCAGCTGGCTCAAAGGGTGGGGGGGTGTGTCGGTGGCTTGACGAGGTTGTGGCAGTTGGCTCACGGGGTGGGGGTGTCCGTCGGTGGCGTGACAAAGTCGTGGCAGCTGGCCCACGGGGTGGGGGGGGGGGTTTTCAGTCCGTCTGCGGCATGAGGGTGCTGTGATCGCAGGCTGGTGGAACAAGGCTGCCCAGGTATTTGGCCTATGGCGTGGGGGCGTCCTAGTCCGTGTGCCGGTCCGCTGTTCTGTCCTCAATTGTGTGCTGGTCCCTTGCTCTGTCAACCGTGATGCTAATCCCACCACATGTCTCTTTGCCTCATCAATTGATTGAATTTTGAATTTATGTCTAAGACTCTTTTTAATCCAATTAGTGGCTTTCGTCATAATTTCTTCCAGGCGCTCTGTCACTGCAGCCTGAGCAAATTCATTTTCTAATTCTTCCAGGTTTGTTGTATAGTGCTCAATTAGAATCTGTCTGGTCTGTTTTGCCCAATTTTCTGAATTCAAAGCCAATTTGGTTAGGGTTTCCTGTGACGGTTTTGCCGGTTTTATAAAGCAGGTTAGTTTATCAGCTTGTTTTAAGATGCCCTTAGGGGGCTGATTCTGGCCCTTTAAGAATATTAGATGGTGGATTGTCTGGAAAATTCTATAAATTATTCTCACTGTTGTAGCAAATTCATCCCTGGCTACGGGGAGACACCTATGTGTACCAGGGTCCGACCTCATATGCGTACGGTTGTCAGACAACCTGCATGTGTTCCGCATAGTGTTAGCCATTCCCTGGGTGTAGAAAGGTGCAAAAGGTTTTAAAAGATGTTACTAGCTTCTATTTGGTAATAGAGGTCCCCGCTAGTAACTGTAATCTCACCCCACGGTGGCTCCCTGGCTCAGATGGTCTCCTGCCTGGGACTGCGTCCTCCAAACACTCCCCAGCTCAGCCGGCTGTCCCGCCTGGAAAGGCTCTTTTTCCACCGGTCTCACCTCCCCTCCGGTGGCTCTCTGGCTTCGATGGTTCTCTGCCTGCAACAGTACTATCCAAAAACTCTTTCGTTCAGTAAGTTCTCCGGCCTGGAATCTTTTTTTCTCCGACGTTTCGCTTATCCTTAAGCTTCATCAGGGAGAAAGGATTTTAACTTTGTTTACAGCCGCTTATAAGTCCGGAGCCTTGGACTGGCCCCTCCCCTGTGTGCTACTGTTGGCTGAAGTTTTGTTCCCGCCCACAAGCAGGCTAGCCTTGACCTGGGATTGGTTAGAATTTCTGTCCTGTATGTAATGAGTCCTGTCTCATGCAGGGCTGGCCCCGCCCCCTTCGCTCCACGTGTTCGTTATTTTTAAATTATATTTTTTTAACCTAATGTTTTAATGTTCCTTTAGTTTATCTTAGATGTTTGGGGTTATTTTTTTTGAGGTAATGTTTTTAAAAATATTGCTTTTTAACCTTTGAATCTGTTTTAATGCTCCAGGTCATTCTGGCACCACGGAGTCTGACTGTCCGCTGACCCCGGGGCTTGATTACCTGTCCGCCTCACCTCATTTTTTAAATAAAAACATGAAGCTACTTCTCCAAACCCCCGCCTCCGGCTATGCCTTTTAATTATGAGGGTATTTTAAACAATTAATTAAACTTCCCACCGATTTCCTCCTTTTTAAACCCGATCGCTCGTTAAACGAAACTCAATCTCCCAGAATGCCTCACGCGTCGCTCGCTTTTCAGCGGCCGCGCAGAAAAAAAACCGATTTCCAAGGTCCGATTCCCCAAAAAAACTCCCGAATCCGCCGCCACCCACCCCCCCGGGGGGAGAGGAGGGGAAAAGAAAGGTCCCCCAGCCCCAAAAACCCAAAGTAAACCCTTTTATTTAAGAGCGTTGCCCTCGTGTTTGACCCGAGAGAACTCCATATCCCAGAATGCCTCACGCGGCGCTCGCTTTTCAGCGGCCGCGTGGAACAAAATTTTGATTTCCAAGGTCCGATTCCCCATAAAAACTCCCGTAACCGCTGCCACCCGCCCCCCGGGGAGAGAGGAGGGGGAAAGAAAGGTCCCCCAGCCCCAGAGAGACCAAGTAAACCCTTTTATTTACGGGTCTTGCCCTCGTGTTTGACCCGAGAGAACTCCATATCCCAGAATGCCTCACGCGGCGCTCGCTTTTCAGTCGCTGAGAAAAAAACCCGATTTCAAAGATAAAAATCACCCGGTGAACGCTCAAAATCTAAAGACTAGATAAAGTTATCGGATTCTCACCCGTGTCCCCAACTCCTCCAGATCCCCGGGGAAAGGGTTTCTTTTAAAAAAACCGAGGTCGATATCCAGCAGCTCCCTGCTGTCGCGTTCCCCGCAGCACCAGGCATCTCTTAAAGGGGCCGTCCCCGCAGCACCAGGCATCTCTTAAAGGGGCCGTCCCCGCATCAATGTCCAGAGACCGTGTCTATGGGAACTACAACTTTTTAAAAAAATATGTAATCTTTTGTGCCCTTATTGCTGTCCCAAACCTCGTGGGGGGGGGGGGGTTTGGGAAGATGAGTTCCATGTCTGTCAGACCCACATTTCCAGCCATGCTTTATTTTAAGTGCACCTTTAAAATATTTTAGATTTTAAAATTAAAAAAACCTCCTTGGTGCTCCCTATTTTTATAAGTTGCTTGCTGCTTTTTTTGTGGGGGGGCAAAAGGGGAACAAAAAGTTATTTAACCATCTACCTCACTGATCAAGTTTAGATTTAAGGTATTTGTAAGATATATTATCTGGGTTTTCTTTTCTTGGCATTTATATCTTTTTTTGTCTGTGGTAATGTAAAGCGTGTCACTCCTGAATGTTAGGTTGTATGGTGTGGGCAGGAGGGTAGTTACACCCTCTTGTGTTCGTATTCTCACTCAACCCTTGAGCTTCTTGTCACTTATACCTGCCACTTTTGGTTGGCCCACGCTTTACCTTACCACCTGGCTTCTTTTTCTTGCCGATCGCTTCTTAGTAATTTCTTGATCCGTAATCCTTTGATCCCCCTCTGGGGTTATAATCAGTTCCTGGGTTTTGCCAATTTATGGCCTCTATGTCGTATTTAGTTATTATTATTGGTGTTGGAACTCTACCCTTTATTTTACGTAGTGTTAGGGTTATGTTGTATTGAGGTTGGGGGGGTTCAGGTTAGGGTTAGGGTTGCTGCACTGGGGTTAGTGTTGGGGTTAGGTGAGGGTCAGGGTCGCAGTTAGGTTCAGGGCTATATTGGGGTTAGGTTGGGGTGCATCAGGGTTAGGGTTAGGTGTTTAGGGGTGGGGTGGGGTTAGGGTTATGTTTTAGGGGTAGGGTTGGGTGCATCCGGGTTAGGGTTAGGTGTTTAGGGGTAGGGTAGGGTGCATCAGGGTTAGGGTCCAGGGTCAGAGTTGTGATTAGATTCAGGGCTGGGGGGTTGGAGTTATGGGTTAGGGTTGCATTAGGGGTAGGGTTAAGTGAGGGTCAGGGTTTAGGAGTAGGGTGGGGTGTGTTAGGCTTAGATTTTAGGGGTGGGGTGGGAGATTAGGTTTGCTGTATTAGAGTTACGGTTAGGCTTTAGGGGTAGAGTGGGGTGCATTTGGAGAGTTGTGATTAGATTCAGGGCTGGGGGGTTGGAGTTATGGGTTAGGGTTGCATTAGGGGTAGTGTTAAGTGAGGGTCAGGGTTTAGGAGTAGGGTGGGGTGTGTTAGGCTTAGATTTTAGGGGTGGGGTGGGAGATTAGGTTTGCTGTATTAGAGTTACGGTTAGGCTTTAGGGGTAGAGTGGGGTGCATTTGGAGTTAGGATTTGGGATATGGATGTGGTCTGTTTGTAGTTAGGGTTGGGGCTTTGGTCTGTTTGTTGTGGGCAGTGTGGGGTTTAGTGGTTTTGGTTAGCTTAAACAGTAGGGGTTAGCTCTGTTTATTGTGATTAGGGTAGGGTGTGGTGTGGTTGCGGTTTGGGAGGTTTATCAAGTTGGGGTTGGGATTTGTGGTAATTAAGGTCGGGGCAGTTTTGTTTTTTGATGTTGGATTTCCCCCATTTTAGATCTGATTTAAGCCCTTTGGTAACTGAGTTTGTAGGGTTGTTATCCAGTGTTTTTCCCTCCTCTTCCTTTGTGAGGTTGTCCAGTTCATGTTGGTCTCGAACCCCATAAATTCCAGGGATTCAAGACCATGCTCCATGAAGTGTCGGGAGGTAGGTTTGTATACATCCTTTGTTCTAATAGCACTGAGGTGCCCTGTGAGCCTCATCCTTAGACTATTCCCTGTTTCTCCTACATACAAGATGTGGCATTGTTTGCATCGAATTGCATAAACAGCATTGTGCTGTTCACATGTAATTCTTTGTTTAATTAGGGCTGCTTTTCCTGTGTGTCTATTTTGTATCATTTTGCGGATTATTAGGTATTTACACGTCCCACATTTTGGGTTTGTGCAGTTCTGGGTTGTCTGTTTTCTTATCCTACTCCGAACCAGCATGTCCCGAAGGTTCCGAGTTCTTTTGTATGCCGACGTTATGTGGTATCGACTAAATGTGTCAACATCCTCTTTTAGTTTCCCAAATTGGGTTTTAATCACTCCGTGTATTAGTTTGTTCATTGTATCGTATGTCGTTATCAGTGGTAGTCTTGCTACTTCTCTGTTTGGCCGTGGGCTATTCAGTCCCCTCAGGAAATCAGACTTAAGGTGCCTGAGGAACCTTTTTGTGTAACCTCTCTGTCTCAGTGCAGTAAATAGGGTTGTGGTGGCTTCCCTAAAGTCCTCTCCGTTTGTGCATATGCGGTGAAAACGTGTCAGTTGTGACTTCACCAGCCCCCGAAAGGTATGTTTTGGATGGTGGCTGTTTATGTGCAGGAGTGTGTGTGTGTCTGTTTCTTTAAAGAATACCTTTGTTGCTAGCTTGTGGCTGTTATTCTCCTGTTGTAATTTAAATACTGTGGTGTCCAGGAAATCCACACTTTCTCTATGTGTTGTAACTTTAAGTTTAATAGATTGGTGGTGACTGTTGAGAATACCTACAAATTCTTGCAATTCTGTTTCTGTGTGAGTCCAGACTCCCCATATGTCATCCAAGTATCTGTAATAACACATCGGGAGCTTGGAACACTTTTCAAAGACTGTGTTTTCCCAGTCTGCCATGTATATGTTTGCGTAGGCCGGGGCAAATTTCTTGCCCATAGCCGTGCCCTTAATCTGTAGGTAGAATTGCTCCTGGAATTCAAAGTCATTTTTTGTTAGTCCTAGGTGTAATAGCTGGATTATGGCTGCATCTGGTCTGTGGGGTTGGGGGAACTTTCTAAGGATATTTTCCACTGCCTGTATGCCTCTGTCTGTTTCTATGTTTGTGTATAGGCTTTCAATGTCCATGGTAAAGAGTATTGCGTTCGGGGGTACGGTCAGTGAGTTCACTATTTCTATGAAGTGGTAAGTGTCTTTAATGTAGCTAGGGTGCTTCTGTGATAAGGGGTTTAGGAATGAGTCAATGTATTCTGCTATCCTGTAGGATTCACTACCACAGTCTGACACAATGGGTCTTCCTGGTGGTATTTCTCCTGGTACAGTCCATGTGTCAGGGTGCTTGTGTATTTTGGGTAGTATGTAGAATTTTCTGGGTTGTGGTTGTTCCCCCCTTAGGTATTCCACTTGTTTCTGATTCAAGTGTTTAGATTTCTTTAGTTCTGTTAAAATGTTTCCAATCTCTTTTCGTGTGTCCTGGTAAATTGGTCCTGCTAATTTCGTGTAGTGGGCTGTATTATTAAGCTGTCTGTGAGCTTCAAGTAGATACTGTTGCCTATCCATGATCACTATACTACTGCCCTTATCTGCTGGTTTTATGATTATATCTAGATTGTTTCTAAGTTCTATGATTGCCCGTCTCTCTCTTCCAGTGAGGTTTTGCTTGTCTGTCTGTTTAGGGATTTTTTCAATTTGTGATTGAGTCTGTTTAATAAAGTTTAGGATTTCTGGCTCTATTTTATTGTTTGGTGGGGTCCATTCTGATGGTGGTGTAAAAGGTTGCTTGTCTGTTTCTGAATCGCTAAAGTAATCGGTCAGTTTTACTCTCCTGTAAAACCTTTTCAGATCTTCCTGAATTTGTACTTTACAATGTTTTGGGGTTGGAACAAATGTAAGGCCCTTGTTTAAAACCCTCTCCTGTACCTCTGTGGGGTTAAAGAGTTGGGAAATATTAATAACAGTTTTTCCCAGGTGTAATCTACCCTTCTCTTGGGTTAATGTCCTTTTTAGTTTAAAGACTTCATCCACTGGTTTATTATGTTATGGGCAGTGCTATCTGTCCAATGGATGTGGTCAGCCCCCACTTTAAAGGATCTAGCATTAATTGCTGGTATGTAATTCTGTTTTTTTATATGCTGGTTAATTCCTCTGATTGTATCCCTCTCCGTTTCTGGAAGTAAGTTACTGAAGTTAATTTCCGGCACCCAGATCTGAGCATTTGGGAATGTGCTCTTAGCCAATTTAAGTAATGACTGCAGTTGCTTGGTTGCAGTCAGTGGTCTCTGCGTTCGATTATTAATGCCAACTGAGAGCACCACCTTTTTGGTCTCCGGACAGGGTTCCAATTTGTCCAGAATTGCTGTGACATGAATGAATTTAGCTCCTGGAAAGCTATCAATTTGGGTGGTGGGATTTGGGCATCTTTTTATCTTGGAGAGGTTGGAATCTCCTATTATTAAAATGGATTTTCTGGGTTCCAATTTCCAGGTAATGTTTTTTCGGCTGGTGTTGGGGTGCCTCGTCACTCTCTGTGCATCTTCCCCTTCAGAGTCAGGTTCTGCCCCTGTTGGTGTGTTTTCTGTTTCTATGTCTGCTACCCCTGCCTCCCCTATTGTGTTCCCTACCTCGGCTTCAGCTATTTCTGCCTCTCCTACTGTGTTGTCTGTCTGGGCTCTCATTGTTCCTGTCCTCATTTCTGTGTCTATTGGGTTTACCTGTCCGGTCTGGTCGCTCCTTTGTTTCTGTGGAAGGGGTTGTTTTGTGACACTGATCTCGGGCTCTAGAACTGCTGTATTTCTTGGGATGGTTGGTTTGGTACAGTCTTTCTTTTGTCTCTGTGGGAGCGGTTGGTACGTGACCCTGGTTTTGGGGTTCAGGAATGTTGTGCATGGATTTGTCCCTGGTGTAGGAGGGGTTCTCCCTTCTGTTTGTTTTGGGTCTGAGGAATCCCTAGTGATTTGGTTTAATACGGTCTGATGTTGGTTCCCCATGTAGTGCTGGGGTCTACGTGGCTCAGGCTCTTGAGAGCCAAGTGTGATGTCCAGGTCCCTAATGATGGCCACATTGGAAATCCTGGTCCTTGGCCTGTGGGGTGGGGTAGGGCTAGTCGCCGCCCTGGATGGCGGGGAAGGGGGGGTCACTGCCCTGGACCGCAAGGAAGGGGGGGTTTCAGTGGTCTGCTGGTGGTGTGATGAAGTCGGGGTAGCTGGCCCACGGGGTGGGGGGGTCTGTCGGTGGCGTGACGAAGTCATGGCAGCTGGCTCAAAGGGTGGGGGTGTGTGTTGGTGGTGTGACGAAGTCGTGGCAACTGGTGCAAGGGGTGGGGGGGTCCATCGGTGGCATGACGAAGTCATGGCAGCTGGCTCCAAGGGTGGGGGGGTGTGTTGGTGGTGTGACGAAGTCGTGGCAACTGGTGCAAGGGGTGGGGGGGTCTGCCGGTGGCGTGCTGAAGTCATGGCAGCTGGCTCAAAGGGTGGGGGGGTGTGTCGGTGGCTTGACGAGGTTGTGGCAGTTGGCTCACGGGGTGGGGGTGTCCGTCGGTGGCGTGACAAAGTCGTGGCAGCTGGCCCACGGGGTGGTGGGGGGGTTTTCAGTCCGTCTGCGGCATGAGGGTGCTGTGATCGCAGGCTGGTGGAACAAGGCTGCCCAGGTATTTGGCCTATGGCGTGGGGGCGTCCTAGTCCGTGTGCCGGTCCGCTGTTCTGTCCTCAATTGTGTGCTGGTCCCTTGCTCTGTCAACCGTGATGCTAATCCCACCACATGTCTCTTTGCCTCATCAATTGATTGAATTTTGAATTTATGTCTAAGACTCTTTTTAATCCAATTAGTGGCTTTCGTCATAATTTCTTCCAGGCGCTCTGTCACTGCAGCCTGAGCAAATTCATTTTCTAATTCTTCCAGGTTTGTTGTATAGTGCTCAATTAGAATCTGTCTGGTCTGTTTTGCCCAATTTTCTGAATTCAAAGCCAATTTGGTTAGGGTTTCCTGTGACGGTTTTGCCGGTTTTATAAAGCAGGTTAGTTTATCAGCTTGTTTTAAGATGCCCTTAGGGGGCTGATTCTGGCCCTTTAAGAATATTAGATGGTGGATTGTCTGGAAAATTCTATAAATTATTCTCACTGTTGTAGCAAATTCATCCCTGGCTACGGGGAGACACCTATGTGTACCAGGGTCCGACCTCATATGCGTACGGTTGTCAGACAACCTGCATGTGTTCCGCATAGTGTTAGCCATTCCCTGGGTGTAGAAAGGTGCAAAAGGTTTTAAAAGATGTTACTAGCTTCTATTTGGTAATAGAGGTCCCCGCTAGTAACTGTAATCTCACCCCACGGTGGCTCCCTGGCTCAGATGGTCTCCTGCCTGGGACTGCGTCCTCCAAACACTCCCCAGCTCAGCCGGCTGTCCCGCCTGGAAAGGCTCTTTTTCCACCGGTCTCACCTCCCCTCCGGTGGCTCTCTGGCTTCGATGGTTCTCTGCCTGCAACAGTACTATCCAAAAACTCTTTCGTTCAGTAAGTTCTCCGGCCTGGAATCTTTTTTTCTCCGACGTTTCGCTTATCCTTAAGCTTCATCAGGGAGAAAGGATTTTAACTTTGTTTACAGCCGCTTATAAGTCCGGAGCCTTGGACTGGCCCCTCCCCTGTGTGCTACTGTTGGCTGAAGTTTTGTTCCCGCCCACAAGCAGGCTAGCCTTGACCTGGGATTGGTTAGAATTTCTGTCCTGTATGTAATGAGTCCTGTCTCATGCAGGGCTGGCCCCGCCCCCTTCGCTCCACGTGTTCGTTATTTTTAAATTATATTTTTTTAACCTAATGTTTTAATGTTCCTTTAGTTTATCTTAGATGTTTGGGGTTATTTTTTTTGAGGTAATGTTTTTAAAAATATTGCTTTTTAACCTTTGAATCTGTTTTAATGCTCCAGGTCATTCTGGCGCCACGGAGTCTGACTGTCCGCTGACCCCGGGGCTTGATTACCTGTCCGCCTCACCTCATTTTTTAAATAAAAACATGAAGCTACTTCTCCAAACCCCCGCCTCCGGCTATGCCTTTTAATTATGAGGGTATTTTAAACAATTAATTAAACTTCCCACCGATTTCCTCCTTTTTAAACCCGATCGCTCGTTAAACGAAACTCAATCTCCCAGAATGCCTCACGCGTCGCTCGCAGAAAAAAAACCGATTTCCAAGGTCCGATTCCCCAAAAAAACTCCCGAATCCGCCGCCACCCACCCCCCCGGGGGGAGAGGAGGGGAAAAGAAAGGTCCCCCAGCCCCAAAAACCCAAAGTAAACCCTTTTATTTAAGAGCGTTGCCCTCGTGTTTGACCCGAGAGAACTCCATATCCCAGAATGCCTCACGCGGCGCTCGCTTTTCAGCGGCCGCGTGGAACAAAATTTTGATTTCCAAGGTCCGATTCCCCATAAAAACTCCCGTAACCGCTGCCACCCGCCCCCCGGGGGGAGAGGAGGGGGAAAGAAAGGTCCCCCAGCCCCAGAGAGACCAAGTAAACCCTTTTATTTACGGGTCTTGCCCTCGTGTTTGACCCGAGAGAACTCCATATCCCAGAATGCCTCACGCGGCGCTCGCTTTTCAGTCGCTGAGAAAAAAACCCGATTTCAAAGATAAAAATCACCCGGTGAACGCTCAAAATCTAAAGACTAGATAAAGTTATCGGATTCTCACCCGTGTCCCCAACTCCTCCAGATCCCCGGGGAAAGGGTTTCTTTTAAAAAAACCGAGGTCGATATCCAGCAGCTCCCTGCTGTCGCGTTCCCCGCAGCACCAGGCATCTCTTAAAGGGGCCGTCCCCGCAGCACCAGGCATCTCTTAAAGGGGCCGTCCCCGCATCAATGTCCAGAGACCGTGTCTATGGGAACTACAACTTTTTTAAAAAATATGTAATCTTTTGTGCCCTTATTGCTGTCCCAAACCTCGTGGGGGGGGGGGGGTTTGGGAAGATGAGTTCCATGTCTGTCAGACCCACATTTCCAGCCATGCTTTATTTTAAGTGCACCTTTAAAATATTTTAGATTTTAAAATTAAAAAACCTCCTTGGTGCTCCCTATTTTTATAAGTTGCTTGCTGCTTTTTTTGTGGGGGGGCAAAAGGGGAACAAAAAGTTATTTAACCATCTACCTCACTGATCAAGTTTAGATTTAAGGTATTTGCAAGATATATTATCTGGGTTTTCTTTTCTTGGCATTTATATCTTTTTTTGTCTGTGGTAATGTAAAGCGTGTCACTCCTGAATGTTAGGTTGTATGGTGTGGGCAGGAGGGTAGTTACACCCTCTTGTGTTCGTATTCTCACTCAACCCTTGAGCTTCTTGTCACTTATACCTGCCACTTTTGGTTGGCCCACGCTTTACCTTACCACCTGGCTTCTTTTTCTTGCCGATCGCTTCTTAGTAATTTCTTGATCCGTAATCCTTTGATCCCCCTCTGGGGTTATAATCAGTTCCTGGGTTTTGCCAATTTATGGCCTCTATGTCGTATTTAGTTATTATTATTGGTGTTGGAACTCTACCCTTTATTTTACGTAGTGTTAGGGTTATGTTGTATTGAGGTTGGGGGGGTTCAGGTTAGGGTTAGGGTTGCTGCACTGGGGTTAGTGTTGGGGTTCGGTGAGGGTCAGGGTCGCAGTTAGGTTCAGGGCTATATTGGGGTTAGGTTGGGGTGCATCAGGGTTAGGGTTAGGTGTTTAGGGGTGGGGTGGGGTTAGGGTTATGTTTTAGGGGTAGGGTTGGGTGCATCCGGGTTAGGGTTAGGTGTTTAGGGGTGGGGTAGGGTGCATCAGGGTTAGGGTTAGGTGTTTAGGGGTAGGGTAGGGTGCATCAGGGTTAGGGTCCAGGGTCAGAGTTGTGATTAGATTCAGGGCTGGGGGGTTGGAGTTATGGGTTAGGGTTGCATTAGGGGTAGGGTTAAGTGAGGGTCAGGGTTTAGGAGTAGGGTGGGGTGTGTTAGGCTTAGATTTTAGGGGTGGGGTGGGAGATTAGGTTTGCTGTATTAGAGTTACGGTTAGGCTTTAGGGGTAGAGTGGGGTGCATTTGGAGTTAGGATTTGGGACATGGATGTGGTCTGTTTGTAGTTAGGGTTGGGGCTTTGGTCTGTTTGTTGTGGGCAGTGTGGGGTTTAGTGGTTTTGGTTAGCTTAAACAGTAGGGGTTAGCTCTGTTTATTGTGATTAGGGTAGGGTGTGGTGTGGTTGCGGTTTGGGAGGTTTATCAAGTTGGGGTTGGGATTTGTGGTAATTAAGGTCGGGGCAGTTTTGTTTTTTGATGTTGGATTTCCCCCATTTTAGATCTGATTTAAGCCCTTTGGTAACTGAGTTTGTAGGGTTGTTATCCAGTGTTTTTCCCTCCTCTTCCTTTGTGAGGTTGTCTAGTTCATGTTGGTCTCCAACCCCATAAATTCCAGGGATTCAAGACCATGCTCCATGAAGTGTCGGGAGGTAGGTTTGTATACATCCTTTGTTCTAATAGCACTGAGGTGCCCTGTGAGCCTCATCCTTAGACTATTCCCTGTTTCTCCTACATACAAGATGTGGCATTGTTTGCATCGAATTGCATAAACAGCATTGTGCTGTTCACATGTAATTCTTTGTTTAATTAGGGCTGCTTTTCCTGTGTGTCTATTTTGTATCATTTTGCGGATTATTAGGTATTTACACGTCCCACATTTTGGGTTTGTGCAGTTCTGGGTTGTCTGTTTTCTTATCCTACTCCGAACCAGCATGTCCCGAAGGTTCCGAGTTCTTTTGTATGCCGACGTTATGTGGTATCGACTAAGTGTGTCAACATCCTCTTTTAGTTTCCCAAATTGGGTTTTAATCACTCCGTGTATTAGTTTGTTCATTGTATCGTATGTCGTTATCAGTGGTAGTCTTGCTACTTCTCTGTTTGGCCGTGGGCTATTCAGTCCCCTCAGGAAATCAGACTTAAGGTGCCTGAGGAACCTTTTTGTGTAACCTCTCTGTCTCAGTGCAGTAAATAGGGTTGTGGTGGCTTCCCTAAAGTCCTCTCCGTTTGTGCATATGCGGTGAAAACGTGTCAGTTGTGACTTCACCAGCCCCCGAAAGGTATGTTTTGGATGGTGGCTGTTTATGTGCAGGAGTGTGTGTGTGTCTGTTTCTTTAAAGAATACCTTTGTTGCTAGCTTGTGGCTGTTATTCTCCTGTTGTAATTTAAATACTGTGGTGTCCAGGAAATCCACACTTTCTCTATGTGTTGTAACTTTAAGTTTAATAGATTGGTGGTGACTGTTGAGAATACCTACAAATTCTTGCAATTCTGTTTCTGTGTGAGTCCAGACTCCCCATATGTCATCCAGGTATCTGTAATAACACATCGGGAGCTTGGAACACTTTTCAAAGACTGTGTTTTCCCAGTCTGCCATGTATATGTTTGCGTAGGCCGGGGCAAATTTCTTGCCCATAGCCGTGCCCTTAATCTGTAGGTAGAATTGCTCCTGGAATTCAAAGTCATTTTTTGTTAGTCCTAGGTGTAATAGCTGGATTATGGCTGCATCTGGTCTGTGGGGTTGGGGGAACTTTCTAAGGATATTTTCCACTGCCTGTATGCCTCTGTCTGTTTCTATGTTTGTGTATAGGCTTTCAATGTCCATGGTAAAGAGTATTGCGTTCGGGGGTACGGTCAGTGAGTTCACTATTTCTATGAAGTGGTAAGTGTCTTTAATGTAGCTAGGGTGCTTCTGTGATAAGGGGTTTAGGAATGAGTCAATGTATTCTGCTATCCTGTAGGATTCACTACCACAGTCTGACACAATGGGTCTTCCTGGTGGTATTTCTCCTGGTACAGTCCATGTGTCAGGGTGCTTGTGTATTTTGGGTAGTATGTGGAATTTTCTGGGTTGTGGTTGTTCCCCCCTTAGGTATTCCACTTGTTTCTGATTCAAGTGTTTAGATTTCTTTAGTTCTGTTAAAATGTTTCCAATCTCTTTTCGTGTGTCCTGGTAAATTGGTCCTGCTAATTTCGTGTAGTGGGCTGTATTATTAAGCTGTCTGTGAGCTTCAAGTAGATACTGTTGCCTATCCATGATCACTATACTACTGCCCTTATCTGCTGGTTTTATGATTATATCTAGATTGTTTCTAAGTTCTATGATTGCCCGTCTCTCTCTTCCAGTGAGGTTTTGCTTGTCTGTCTGTTTAGGGATTTTTTCAATTTGTGATTGAGTCTGTTTAATAAAGTTTAGGATTTCTGGCTCTATTTTATTGTTTGGTGGGGTCCATTCTGATGGTGGTGTAAAAGGTTGCTTGTCTGTTTCTGAATCGCTAAAGTAATCGGTCAGTTTTACTCTCCTCTAAAACCTTTTCAGATCTTCCTGAATTTGTACTTTACAATGTTTTGGGGTTGGAACAAATGTAAGGCCCTTGTTTAAAACCCTCTCCTGTACCTCTGTGGGGTTAAAGAGTTGGGAAATATTAATAACAGTTTTTCCCAGGTGTAATCTACCCTTCTCTTGGGTTAATGTCCTTTTTAGTTTAAAGACTTCATCCACTGGTTTATTATGTTATGGGCAGTGCTATCTGTCCAATGGATGTGGTCAGCCCCCACTTTAAAGGATCTAGCATTAATTGCTGGTATGTAATTCTGTTTTTTTATATGCTGGTTAATTCCTCTGATTGTATCCCTCTCCGTTTCTGGAAGTAAGTTACTGAAGTTAATTTCCGGCACCCAGATCTGAGCATTTGGGAATGTGCTCTTAGCCAATTTAAGTAATGACTGCAGTTGCTTGGTTGCAGTCAGTGGTCTCTGCGTTCGATTATTAATGCCAACTGAGAGCACCACCTTTTTGGTCTCCGGACAGGGTTCCAATTTGTCCAGAATTGCTGTGACATGAATGAATTTAGCTCCTGGAAAGCTATCAATTTGGGTGGTGGGATTTGGGCATCTTTTTATCTTGGAGAGGTTGGAATCTCCTATTATTAAAATGGATTTTCTGGGTTCCAATTTCCAGGTAATGTTTTTTCGGCTGGTGTTGGGGTGCCTCGTCACTCTCTGTGCATCTTCCCCTTCAGAGTCAGGTTCTGCCCCTGTTGGTGTGTTTTCTGTTTCTATGTCTGCTACCCTTGCCTCCCCTATTGTGTTCCCTACCTCGGCTTCAGCTATTTCTGCCTCTCCTACTGTGTTGTCTGTCTGGGCTCTCATTGTTCCTGTCCTCATTTCTGTGTCTATTGGGTTTACCTGTCCGGTCTGGTCGCTCCTTTGTTTCTGTGGAAGGGGTTGTTTTGTGACACTGATCTCGGGCTCTAGAACTGCTGTATTTCTTGGGATGGTTGGTTTGGTACAGTCTTTCTTTTGTCTCTGTGGGAGCGGTTGGTACGTGACCCTGGTTTTGGGGTTCAGGAATGTTGTGCATGGATTTGTCCCTGGTGTAGGAGGGGTTCTCCCTTCTGTTTGTTTTGGGTCTGAGGAATCCCTAGTGATTTGGTTTAATACGGTCTGATGTTGGTTCCCCATGTAGTGCTGGGGTCTACGTGGCTCAGGCTCTTGAGAGCCAAGTGTGATGTCCAGGTCCCTAATGATGGCCACATTGGAAATCCTGGTCCTTGGCCTGTGGGGTGGGGTAGGGCTAGTCGCCGCCCTGGATGGCGGGGAAGGGGGGGTCACTGCCCTGGACCGCAAGGAAGGGGGGGTTTCAGTGGTCTGCTGGTGGTGTGATGAAGTCGGGGTAGCTGGCCCACGGGGTGGGGGGGTCTGTCGGTGGCGTGACGAAGTCATGGCAGCTGGCTCAAAGGGTGGGGGTGTGTGTTGGTGGTGTGACGAAGTCGTGGCAACTGGTGCAAGGGGTGGGGGGGTCCATCGGTGGCATGACGAAGTCATGGCAGCTGGCTCCAAGGGTGGGGGGGTGTGTTGGTGGTGTGACGAAGTCGTGGCAACTGGTGCAAGGGGTGGGGGGGTCTGCCGGTGGCGTGCTGAAGTCATGGCAGCTGGCTCAAAGGGTGGGGGGGTGTGTCGGTGGCTTGACGAGGTTGTGGCAGTTGGCTCACGGGGTGGGGGTGTCCGTCGGTGGCGTGACAAAGTCGTGGCAGCTGGCCCACGGGGTGGTGGGGGGGTTTTCAGTCCGTCTGCGGCATGAGGGTGCTGTGATCGCAGGCTGGTGGAACAAGGCTGCCCAGGTATTTGGCCTATGGCGTGGGGGCGTCCTAGTCCGTGTGCCGGTCCGCTGTTCTGTCCTCAATTGTGTGCTGGTCCCTTGCTCTGTCAACCGTGATGCTAATCCCACCACATGTCTCTTTGCCTCATCAATTGATTGAATTTTGAATTTATGTCTAAGACTCTTTTTAATCCAATTAGTGGCTTTCGTCATAATTTCTTCCAGGCGCTCTGTCACTGCAGCCTGAGCAAATTCATTTTCTAATTCTTCCAGGTTTGTTGTATAGTGCTCAATTAGAATCTGTCTGGTCTGTTTTGCCCAATTTTCTGAATTCAAAGCCAATTTGGTTAGGGTTTCCTGTGACGGTTTTGCCTGTTTTATAAAGCAGGTTAGTTTATCAGCTTGTTTTAAGATGCCCTTAGGGGGCTGATTCTGGCCCTTTAAGAATATTAGATGGTGGATTGTCTGGAAAATTCTATAAATTATTCTCACTGTTGTAGCAAATTCATCCCTGGCTACGGGGAGACACCTATGTGTACCAGGGTCCGACCTCATATGCGTACGGTTGTCAGACAACCTGCATGTGTTCCGCATAGTGTTAGCCATTCCCTGGGTGTAGAAAGGTGCAAAAGGTTTTAAAAGATGTTACTAGCTTCTATTTGGTAATAGAGGTCCCCGCTAGTAACTGTAATCTCACCCCACGGTGGCTCCCTGGCTCAGATGGTCTCCTGCCTGGGACTGCGTCCTCCAAACACTCCCCAGCTCAGCCGGCTGTCCCGCCTGGAAAGGCTCTTTTTCCACCGGTCTCACCTCCCCTCCGGTGGCTCTCTGGCTTCGATGGTTCTCTGCCTGCAACAGTACTATCCAAAAACTCTTTCGTTCAGTAAGTTCTCCGGCCTGGAATCTTTTTTTCTCCGACGTTTCGCTTATCCTTAAGCTTCATCAGGGAGAAAGGATTTTAACTTTGTTTACAGCCGCTTATAAGTCCGGAGCCTTGGACTGGCCCCTCCCCTGTGTGCTACTGTTGGCTGAAGTTTTGTTCCCGCCCACAAGCAGGCTAGCCTTGACCTGGGATTGGTTAGAATTTCTGTCCTGTATGTAATGAGTCCTGTCTCATGCAGGGCTGGCCCCGCCCCCTTCGCTCCACGTGTTCGTTATTTTTAAATTATATTTTTTTAACCTAATGTTTTAATGTTCCTTTAGTTTATCTTAGATGTTTGGGGTTATTTTTTTTGAGGTAATGTTTTTAAAAATATTGCTTTTTAACCTTTGAATCTGTTTTAATGCTCCAGGTCATTCTGGCGCCACGGAGTCTGACTGTCCGCTGACCCCGGGGCTTGATTACCTGTCCGCCTCACCTCATTTTTTAAATAAAAACATGAAGCTACTTCTCCAAACCCCCGCCTCCGGCTATGCCTTTTAATTATGAGGGTATTTTAAACAATTAATTAAACTTCCCACCGATTTCCTCCTTTTTAAACCCGATCGCTCGTTAAACGAAACTCAATCTCCCAGAATGCCTCACGCGTCGCTCGCTTTTCAGCGGCCGCGCAGAAAAAAAACCGATTTCCAAGGTCCGATTCCCCAAAAAAACTCCCGAATCCGCCGCCACCCACCCCCCCCGGGGGGAGAGGAGGGGAAAAGAAAGGTCCCCCAGCCCCAAAAACCCAAAGTAAACCCTTTTATTTAAGAGCGTTGCCCTCGTGTTTGACCCGAGAGAACTCCATATCCCAGAATGCCTCACGCGGCGCTCGCTTTTCAGCGGCCGCGTGGAACAAAATTTTGATTTCCAAGGTCCGATTCCCCATAAAAACTCCCGTAACCGCTGCCACCCGCCCCCCGGGGGGAGAGGAGGGGGAAAGAAAGGTCCCCCAGCCCCAGAGAGACCAAGTAAACCCTTTTATTTACGGGTCTTGCCCTCGTGTTTGACCCGAGAGAACTCCATATCCCAGAATGCCTCACGCGGCGCTCGCTTTTCAGTCGCTGAGAAAAAAACCCGATTTCAAAGATAAAAATCACCCGGTGAACGCTCAATATCTAAAGACTAGATAAAGTTATCGGATTCTCACCCGTGTCCCCAACTCCTCCAGATCCCCGGGGAAAGGGTTTCTTTTAAAAAAACCGAGGTCGATATCCAGCAGCTCCCTGCTGTCGCGTTCCCCGCAGCACCAGGCATCTCTTAAAGGGGCCGTCCCCGCAGCACCAGGCATCTCTTAAAGGGGCCGTCCCCGCATCAATGTCCAGAGACCGTGTCTATGGGAACTACAACTTTTTAAAAAAATATGTAATCTTTTGTGCCCTTATTGCTGTCCCAAACCTCGTGGGGGGGGGGGGGGGGTTTGGGAAGATGAGTTCCATGTCTGTCAGACCCACATTTCCAGCCATGCTTTATTTTAAGTGCACCTTTAAAATATTTTAGATTTTAAAATTAAAAAAACCTCCTTGGTGCTCCCTATTTTTATAAGTTGCTTGCTGCTTTTTTTGTGGGGGGGCAAAAGGGGAACAAAAAGTTATTTAACCATCTACCTCACTGATCAAGTTTAGATTTAAGGTATTTGCAAGATATATTATCTGGGTTTTCTTTTCTTGGCATTTATATCTTTTTTTGTCTGTGGTAATGTAAAGCGTGTCACTCCTGAATGTTAGGTTGTATGGTGTGGGCAGGAGGGTAGTTACACCCTCTTGTGTTCGTATTCTCACTCAACCCTTGAGCTTCTTGTCACTTATACCTGCCACTTTTGGTTGGCCCACGCTTTACCTTACCACCTGGCTTCTTTTTCTTGCCGATCGCTTCTTAGTAATTTCTTGATCCGTAATCCTTTGATCCCCCTCTGGGGTTATAATCAGTTCCTGGGTTTTGCCAATTTATGGCCTCTATGTCGTATTTAGTTATTATTATTGGTGTTGGAACTCTACCCTTTATTTTACGTAGTGTTAGGGTTATGTTGTATTGAGGTTGGGGGGGTTCAGGTTAGGGTTAGGGTTGCTGCACTGGGGTTAGTGTTGGGGTTAGGTGAGGGTCAGGGTCGCAGTTAGGTTCAGGGCTATATTGGGGTTAGGTTGGGGTGCATCAGGGTTAGGGTTAGGTGTTTAGGGGTGGGGTGGGGTTAGGGTTATGTTTTAGGGGTAGGGTTGGGTGCATCCGGGTTAGGGTTAGGTGTTTAGGGGTAGGGTAGGGTGCATCAGGGTTAGGGTTAGGTGTTTAGGGGTAGGGTAGGGTGCATCAGGGTTAGGGTCCAGGGTCAGAGTTGTGATTAGATTCAGGGCTGGGGGGTTGGAGTTATGGGTTAGGGTTGCATTAGGGGTAGGGTTAAGTGAGGGTCAGGGTTTAGGAGTAGGGTGGGGTGTGTTAGGCTTAGATTTTAGGGGTGGGGTGGGAGATTAGGTTTGCTGTATTAGAGTTACGGTTAGGCTTTAGGGGTAGAGTGGGGTGCATTTGGAGAGTTGTGATTAGATTCAGGGCTGGGGGGTTGGAGTTATGTGTTAGGGTTGCATTAGGGGTAGTGTTAAGTGAGGGTCAGTGTTTAGGAGTAGGGTGGGGTGTGTTAGGCTTAGATTTTAGGGGTGGGGTGGGAGATTAGGTTTGCTGTATTAGAGTTACGGTTAGGCTTTAGGGGTGGAGTGGGGTGCATTTGAAGTTAGGATTTGGGATATGGATGTGGTCTGTTTGTAGTTAGGGTTGGGGCTTTGGTCTGTTTGTTGTGGGCAGTGTGGGGTTTAGTGGTTTTGGTTAGCTTAAACAGTAGGGGTTAGCTCTGTTTATTGTGATTAGGGTAGGGTGTGGTGTGGTTGCGGTTTGGGAGGTTTATCAAGTTGGGGTTGGGATTTGTGGTAATTAAGGTCGGGGCAGTTTTGTTTTTTGATGTTGGATTTCCCCCATTTTAGATCTGATTTAAGCCCTTTGGTAACTGAGTTTGTAGGGTTGTTATCCAGTGTTTTTCCCTCCTCTTCCTTTGTGAGGTTGTCCAGTTCATGTTGGTCTCCAACCCCATAAATTCCAGGGATTCAAGACCATGCTCCATGAAGTGTCGGGAGGTAGGTTTGTATACATCCTTTGTTCTAATAGCACTGAGGTGCCCTGTGAGCCTCATCCTTAGACTATTCCCTGTTTCTCCTACATACAAGATGTGGCATTGTTTGCATCGAATTGCATAAACAGCATTGTGCTGTTCACATGTAATTCTTTGTTTAATTAGGGCTGCTTTTCCTGTGTGTCTATTTTGTATCATTTTGCGGATTATTAGGTATTTACACGTCCCACATTTTGGGTTTGTGCAGTTCTGGGTTGTCTGTTTTCTTATCCTACTCCGAACCAGCATGTCCCGAAGGTTCCGAGTTCTTTTGTATGCCGACGTTATGTGGTATCGACTAAGTGTGTCAACATCCTCTTTTAGTTTCCCAAATTGGGTTTTAATCACTCCGTGTATTAGTTTGGTCATTGTATCGTATGTCGTTATCAGTGGTAGTCTTGCTACTTCTCTGTTTGGCCGTGGGCTATTCAGTCTCCTCAGGAAATCAGACTTAAGGTGCCTGAGGAACCTTTTTGTGTAACCTCTCTGTCTCAGTGCAGTAAATAGGGTTGTGGTGGCTTCCCTAAAGTCCTCTCCGTTTGTGCATATGCGGTGAAAACGTGTCAGTTGTGACTTCACCAGCCCCCGAAAGGTATGTTTTGGATGGTGGCTGTTTATGTGCAGGAGTGTGTGTGTGTCTGTTTCTTTAAAGAATACCTTTGTTGCTAGCTTGTGGCTGTTATTCTCCTGTTGTAATTTAAATACTGTGGTGTCCAGGAAATCCACACTTTCTCTATGTGTTGTAACTTTAAGTTTAATAGATTGGTGGTGACTGTTGAGAATACCTACAAATTCTTGCAATTCTGTTTCTGTGTGAGTCCAGACTCCCCATATGTCATCCAGGTATCTGTAATAACACATCGGGAGCTTGGAACACTTTTCAAAGACTGTGTTTTCCCAGTCTGCCATGTATATGTTTGCGTAGGCCGGGGCAAATTTCTTGCCCATAGCCGTGCCCTTAATCTGTAGGTAGAATTGCTCCTGGAATTCAAAGTCATTTTTTGTTAGTCCTAGGTGTAATAGCTGGATTATGGCTGCATCTGGTCTGTGGGGTTGGGGGAACTTTCTAAGGATATTTTCCACTGCCTGTATGCCTCTGTCTGTTTCTATGTTTGTGTATAGGCTTTCAATGTCCATGGTAAAGAGTATTGCGTTCGGGGGTACGGTCAGTGAGTTCACTATTTCTATGAAGTGGTAAGTGTCTTTAATGTAGCTAGGGTGCTTCTGTGATAAGGGGTTTAGGAATGAGTCAATGTATTCTGCTATCCTGTAGGATTCACTACCACAGTCTGACACAATGGGTCTTCCTGGTGGTATTTCTCCTGGTACAGTCCATGTGTCAGGGTGCTTGTGTATTTTGGGTAGTATGTGGAATTTTCTGGGTTGTGGTTGTTCCCCCCTTAGGTATTCCACTTGTTTCTGATTCAAGTGTTTAGATTTCTTTAGTTCTGTTAAAATGTTTCCAATCTCTTTTCGTGTGTCCTGGTAAATTGGTCCTGCTAATTTCGTGTAGTGGGCTGTATTATTAAGCTGTCTGTGAGCTTCAAGTAGATACTGTTGCCTATCCATGATCACTATACTACTGCCCTTATCTGCTGGTTTTATGATTATATCTAGATTGTTTCTAAGTTCTATGATTGCCCGTCTCTCTCTTCCAGTGAGGTTTTGCTTGTCTGTCTGTTTAGGGATTTTTTCAATTTGTGATTGAGTCTGTTTAATAAAGTTTAGGATTTCTGGCTCTATTTTATTGTTTGGTGGGGTCCATTCTGATGGTGGTGTAAAAGGTTGCTTGTCTGTTTCTGAATCGCTAAAGTAATCGGTCAGTTTTACTCTCCTCTAAAACCTTTTCAGATCTTCCTGAATTTGTACTTTACAATGTTTTGGGGTTGGAACAAATGTAAGGCCCTTGTTTAAAACCCTCTCCTGTACCTCTGTGGGGTTAAAGAGTTGGGAAATATTAATAACAGTTTTTCCCAGGTGTAATCTACCCTTCTCTTGGGTTAATGTCCTTTTTAGTTTAAAGACTTCATCCACTGGTTTATTATGTTATGGGCAGTGCTATCTGTCCAATGGATGTGGTCAGCCCCCACTTTAAAGGATCTAGCATTAATTGCTGGTATGTAATTCTGTTTTTTTATATGCTGGTTAATTCCTCTGATTGTATCCCTCTCCGTTTCTGGAAGTAAGTTACTGAAGTTAATTTCCGGCACCCAGATCTGAGCATTTGGGAATGTGCTCTTAGCCAATTTAAGTAATGACTGCAGTTGCTTGGTTGCAGTCAGTGGTCTCTGCGTTCGATTATTAATGCCAACTGAGAGCACCACCTTTTTGGTCTCCGGACAGGGTTCCAATTTGTCCAGAATTGCTGTGACATGAATGAATTTAGCTCCTGGAAAGCTATCAATTTGGGTGGTGGGATTTGGGCATCTTTTTATCTTGGAGAGGTTGGAATCTCCTATTATTAAAATGGATTTTCTGGGTTCCAATTTCCAGGTAATGTTTTTTCGGCTGGTGTTGGGGTGCCTCGTCACTCTCTGTGCATCTTCCCCTTCAGAGTCAGGTTCTGCCCCTGTTGGTGTGTTTTCTGTTTCTATGTCTGCTACCCTTGCCTCCCCTATTGTGTTCCCTACCTCGGCTTCAGCTATTTCTGCCTCTCCTACTGTGTTGTCTGTCTGGGCTCTCATTGTTCCTGTCCTCATTTCTGTGTCTATTGGGTTTACCTGTCCGGTCTGGTCGCTCCTTTGTTTCTGTGGAAGGGGTTGTTTTGTGACACTGATCTCGGGCTCTAGAACTGCTGTATTTCTTGGGATGGTTGGTTTGGTACAGTCTTTCTTTTGTCTCTGTGGGAGCGGTTGGTACGTGACCCTGGTTTTGGGGTTCAGGAATGTTGTGCATGGATTTGTCCCTGGTGTAGGAGGGGTTCTCCCTTCTGTTTGTTTTGGGTCTGAGGAATCCCTAGTGATTTGGTTTAATACGGTCTGATGTTGGTTCCCCATGTAGTGCTGGGGTCTACGTGGCTCAGGCTCTTGAGAGCCAAGTGTGATGTCCAGGTCCCTAATGATGGCCACATTGGAAATCCTGGTCCTTGGCCTGTGGGGTGGGGTAGGGCTAGTCGCCGCCCTGGATGGCGGGGAAGGGGGGGTCACTGCCCTGGACCGCAAGGAAGGGGGGGTTTCAGTGGTCTGCTGGTGGTGTGATGAAGTCGGGGTAGCTGGCCCACGGGGTGGGGGGGTCTGTCGGTGGCGTGACGAAGTCATGGCAGCTGGCTCAAAGGGTGGGGGTGTGTGTTGGTGGTGTGACGAAGTCGTGGCAACTGGTGCAAGGGGTGGGGGGGTCCATCGGTGGCATGACGAAGTCATGGCAGCTGGCTCCAAGGGTGGGGGGGTGTGTTGGTGGTGTGACGAAGTCGTGGCAACTGGTGCAAGGGGTGGGGGGGTCTGCCGGTGGCGTGCTGAAGTCATGGCAGCTGGCTCAAAGGGTGGGGGGGTGTGTCGGTGGCTTGACGAGGTTGTGGCAGTTGGCTCACGGGGTGGGGGTGTCCGTCGGTGGCGTGACAAAGTCGTGGCAGCTGGCCCACGGGGTGGTGGGGGGGTTTTCAGTCCGTCTGCGGCATGAGGGTGCTGTGATCGCAGGCTGGTGGAACAAGGCTGCCCAGGTATTTGGCCTATGGCGTGGGGGCGTCCTAGTCCGTGTGCCGGTCCGCTGTTCTGTCCTCAATTGTGTGCTGGTCCCTTGCTCTGTCAACCGTGATGCTAATCCCACCACATGTCTCTTTGCCTCATCAATTGATTGAATTTTGAATTTATGTCTAAGACTCTTTTTAATCCAATTAGTGGCTTTCGTCATAATTTCTTCCAGGCGCTCTGTCACTGCAGCCTGAGCAAATTCATTTTCTAATTCTTCCAGGTTTGTTGTATAGTGCTCAATTAGAATCTGTCTGGTCTGTTTTGCCCAATTTTCTGAATTCAAAGCCAATTTGGTTAGGGTTTCCTGTGACGGTTTTGCCTGTTTTATAAAGCAGGTTAGTTTATCAGCTTGTTTTAAGATGCCCTTAGGGGGCTGATTCTGGCCCTTTAAGAATATTAGATGGTGGATTGTCTGGAAAATTCTATAAATTATTCTCACTGTTGTAGCAAATTCATCCCTGGCTACGGGGAGACACCTATGTGTACCAGGGTCCGACCTCATATGCGTACGGTTGTCAGACAACCTGCATGTGTTCCGCATAGTGTTAGCCATTCCCTGGGTGTAGAAAGGTGCAAAAGGTTTTAAAAGATGTTACTAGCTTCTATTTGGTAATAGAGGTCCCCGCTAGTAACTGTAATCTCACCCCACGGTGGCTCCCTGGCTCAGATGGTCTCCTGCCTGGGACTGCGTCCTCCAAACACTCCCCAGCTCAGCCGGCTGTCCCGCCTGGAAAGGCTCTTTTTCCACCGGTCTCACCTCCCCTCCGGTGGCTCTCTGGCTTCGATGGTTCTCTGCCTGCAACAGTACTATCCAAAAACTCTTTCGTTCAGTAAGTTCTCCGGCCTGGAATCTTTTTTTCTCCGACGTTTCGCTTATCCTTAAGCTTCATCAGGGAGAAAGGATTTTAACTTTGTTTACAGCCGCTTATAAGTCCGGAGCCTTGGACTGGCCCCTCCCCTGTGTGCTACTGTTGGCTGAAGTTTTGTTCCCGCCCACAAGCAGGCTAGCCTTGACCTGGGATTGGTTAGAATTTCTGTCCTGTATGTAATGAGTCCTGTCTCATGCAGGGCTGGCCCCGCCCCCTTCGCTCCACGTGTTCGTTATTTTTAAATTATATTTTTTTAACCTAATGTTTTAATGTTCCTTTAGTTTATCTTAGATGTTTGGGGTTATTTTTTTTGAGGTAATGTTTTTAAAAATATTGCTTTTTAACCTTTGAATCTGTTTTAATGCTCCAGGTCATTCTGGCGCCACGGAGTCTGACTGTCCGCTGACCCCGGGGCTTGATTACCTGTCCGCCTCACCTCATTTTTTAAATAAAAACATGAAGCTACTTCTCCAAACCCCCGCCTCCGGCTATGCCTTTTAATTATGAGGGTATTTTAAACAATTAATTAAACTTCCCACCGATTTCCTCCTTTTTAAACCCGATCGCTCGTTAAACGAAACTCAATCTCCCAGAATGCCTCACGCGTCGCTCGCTTTTCAGCGGCCGCGCAGAAAAAAAACCGATTTCCAAGGTCCGATTCCCCAAAAAAACTCCCGAATCCGCCGCCACCCACCCCCCCCGGGGGGAGAGGAGGGGAAAAGAAAGGTCCCCCAGCCCCAAAAACCCAAAGTAAACCCTTTTATTTAAGAGCGTTGCCCTCGTGTTTGACCCGAGAGAACTCCATATCCCAGAATGCCTCACGCGGCGCTCGCTTTTCAGCGGCCGCGTGGAACAAAATTTTGATTTCCAAGGTCCGATTCCCCATAAAAACTCCCGTAACCGCTGCCACCCGCCCCCCGGGGGGAGAGGAGGGGGAAAGAAAGGTCCCCCAGCCCCAGAGAGACCAAGTAAACCCTTTTATTTACGGGTCTTGCCCTCGTGTTTGACCCGAGAGAACTCCATATCCCAGAATGCCTCACGCGGCGCTCGCTTTTCAGTCGCTGAGAAAAAAACCCGATTTCAAAGATAAAAATCACCCGGTGAACGCTCAATATCTAAAGACTAGATAAAGTTATCGGATTCTCACCCGTGTCCCCAACTCCTCCAGATCCCCGGGGAAAGGGTTTCTTTTAAAAAAACCGAGGTCGATATCCAGCAGCTCCCTGCTGTCGCGTTCCCCGCAGCACCAGGCATCTCTTAAAGGGGCCGTCCCCGCAGCACCAGGCATCTCTTAAAGGGGCCGTCCCCGCATCAATGTCCAGAGACCGTGTCTATGGGAACTACAACTTTTTAAAAAAATATGTAATCTTTTGTGCCCTTATTGCTGTCCCAAACCTCGTGGGGGGGGGGTTTGGGAAGATGAGTTCCATGTCTGTCAGACCCACATTTCCAGCCATGCTTTATTTTAAGTGCACCTTTAAAATATTTTAGATTTTAAAATTAAAAAAACCTCCTTGGTGCTCCCTATTTTTATAAGTTGCTTGCTGCTTTTTTTGTGGGGGGGCAAAAGGGGAACAAAAAGTTATTTAACCATCTACCTCACTGATCAAGTTTAGATTTAAGGTATTTGCAAGATATATTATCTGGGTTTTCTTTTCTTGGCATTTATATCTTTTTTTGTCTGTGGTAATGTAAAGCGTGTCACTCCTGAATGTTAGGTTGTATGGTGTGGGCAGGAGGGTAGTTACACCCTCTTGTGTTCGTATTCTCACTCAACCCTTGAGCTTCTTGTCACTTATACCTGCCACTTTTGGTTGGCCCACGCTTTACCTTACCACCTGGCTTCTTTTTCTTGCCGATCGCTTCTTAGTAATTTCTTGATCCGTAATCCTTTGATTCCCCCTCTGGGGTTATAATCAGTTCCTGGGTTTTGCCAATTTATGGCCTCTATGTCGTATTTAGTTATTATTATTGGTGTTGGAACTCTACCCTTTATTTTACGTAGTGTTAGGGTTATGTTGTATTGAGGTTGGGGGGGTTCAGGTTAGGGTTAGGGTTGCTGCACTGGGGTTAGTGTTGGGGTTAGGTGAGGGTCAGGGTCGCAGTTAGGTTCAGGGCTATATTGGGGTTAGGTTGGGGTGCATCAGGGTTAGGGTTAGGTGTTTAGGGGTGGGGTGGGGTTAGGGTTATGTTTTAGGGGTAGGGTTGGGTGCATCCGGGTTAGGGTTAGGTGTTTAGGGGTAGGGTAGGGTGCATCAGGGTTAGGGTTAGGTGTTTAGGGGTAGGGTAGGGTGCATCAGGGTTAGGGTCCAGGGTCAGAGTTGTGATTAGATTCAGGGCTGGGGGGTTGGAGTTATGGGTTAGGGTTGCATTAGGGGTAGGGTTAAGTGAGGGTCAGGGTTTAGGAGTAGGGTGGGGTGTGTTAGGCTTAGATTTTAGGGGTGGGGTGGGAGATTAGGTTTGCTGTATTAGAGTTACGGTTAGGCTTTAGGGGTAGAGTGGGGTGCATTTGGAGAGTTGTGATTAGATTCAGGGCTGGGGGGTTGGAGTTATGGGTTAGGGTTGCATTAGGGGTAGTGTTAAGTGAGGGTCAGTGTTTAGGAGTAGGGTGGGGTGTGTTAGGCTTAGATTTTAGGGGTGGGGTGGGAGATTAGGTTTGCTGTATTAGAGTTACGGTTAGGCTTTAGGGGTGGAGTGGGGTGCATTTGAAGTTAGGATTTGGGATATGGATGTGGTCTGTTTGTAGTTAGGGTTGGGGCTTTGGTCTGTTTGTTGTGGGCAGTGTGGGGTTTAGTGGTTTTGGTTAGCTTAAACAGTAGGGGTTAGCTCTGTTTATTGTGATTAGGGTAGGGTGTGGTGTGGTTGCGGTTTGGGAGGTTTATCAAGTTGGGGTTGGGATTTGTGGTAATTAAGGTCGGGGCAGTTTTGTTTTTTGATGTTGGATTTCCCCCATTTTAGATCTGATTTAAGCCCTTTGGTAACTGAGTTTGTAGGGTTGTTATCCAGTGTTTTTCCCTCCTCTTCCTTTGTGAGGTTGTCCAGTTCATGTTGGTCTCCAACCCCATAAATTCCAGGGATTCAAGACCATGCTCCATGAAGTGTCGGGAGGTAGGTTTGTATACATCCTTTGTTCTAATAGCACTGAGGTGCCCTGTGAGCCTCATCCTTAGACTATTCCCTGTTTCTCCTACATACAAGATGTGGCATTGTTTGCATCGAATTGCATAAACAGCATTGTGCTGTTCACATGTAATTCTTTGTTTAATTAGGGCTGCTTTTCCTGTGTGTCTATTTTGTATCATTTTGCGGATTATTAGGTATTTACACGTCCCACATTTTGGGTTTGTGCAGTTCTGGGTTGTCTGTTTTCTTATCCTACTCCGAACCAGCATGTCCCGAAGGTTCCGAGTTCTTTTGTATGCCGACGTTATGTGGTATCGACTAAGTGTGTCAACATCCTCTTTTAGTTTCCCAAATTGGGTTTTAATCACTCCGTGTATTAGTTTGGTCATTGTATCGTATGTCGTTATCAGTGGTAGTCTTGCTACTTCTCTGTTTGGCCGTGGGCTATTCAGTCTCCTCAGGAAATCAGACTTAAGGTGCCTGAGGAACCTTTTTGTGTAACCTCTCTGTCTCAGTGCAGTAAATAGGGTTGTGGTGGCTTCCCTAAAGTCCTCTCCGTTTGTGCATATGCGGTGAAAACGTGTCAGTTGTGACTTCACCAGCCCCCGAAAGGTATGTTTTGGATGGTGGCTGTTTATGTGCAGGAGTGTGTGTGTGTCTGTTTCTTTAAAGAATACCTTTGTTGCTAGCTTGTGGCTGTTATTCTCCTGTTGTAATTTAAATACTGTGGTGTCCAGGAAATCCACACTTTCTCTATGTGTTGTAACTTTAAGTTTAATAGATTGGTGGTGACTGTTGAGAATACCTACAAATTCTTGCAATTCTGTTTCTGTGTGAGTCCAGACTCCCCATATGTCATCCAGGTATCTGTAATAACACATCGGGAGCTTGGAACACTTTTCAAAGACTGTGTTTTCCCAGTCTGCCATGTATATGTTTGCGTAGGCCGGGGCAAATTTCTTGCCCATAGCCGTGCCCTTAATCTGTAGGTAGAATTGCTCCTGGAATTCAAAGTCATTTTTTGTTAGTCCTAGGTGTAATAGCTGGATTATGGCTGCATCTGGTCTGTGGGGTTGGGGGAACTTTCTAAGGATATTTTCCACTGCCTGTATGCCTCTGTCTGTTTCTATGTTTGTGTATAGGCTTTCAATGTCCATGGTAAAGAGTATTGCGTTCGGGGGTACGGTCAGTGAGTTCACTATTTCTATGAAGTGGTAAGTGTCTTTAATGTAGCTAGGGTGCTTCTGTGATAAGGGGTTTAGGAATGAGTCAATGTATTCTGCTATCCTGTAGGATTCACTACCACAGTCTGACACAATGGGTCTTCCTGGTGGTATTTCTCCTGGTACAGTCCATGTGTCAGGGTGCTTGTGTATTTTGGGTAGTATGTGGAATTTTCTGGGTTGTGGTTGTTCCCCCCTTAGGTATTCCACTTGTTTCTGATTCAAGTGTTTAGATTTCTTTAGTTCTGTTAAAATGTTTCCAATCTCTTTTCGTGTGTCCTGGTAAATTGGTCCTGCTAATTTCGTGTAGTGGGCTGTATTATTAAGCTGTCTGTGAGCTTCAAGTAGATACTGTTGCCTATCCATGATCACTATACTACTGCCCTTATCTGCTGGTTTTATGATTATATCTAGATTGTTTCTAAGTTCTATGATTGCCCGTCTCTCTCTTCCAGTGAGGTTTTGCTTGTCTGTCTGTTTAGGGATTTTTTCAATTTGTGATTGAGTCTGTTTAATAAAGTTTAGGATTTCTGGCTCTATTTTATTGTTTGGTGGGGTCCATTCTGATGGTGGTGTAAAAGGTTGCTTGTCTGTTTCTGAATCGCTAAAGTAATCGGTCAGTTTTACTCTCCTCTAAAACCTTTTCAGATCTTCCTGAATTTGTACTTTACAATGTTTTGGGGTTGGAACAAATGTAAGGCCCTTGTTTAAAACCCTCTCCTGTACCTCTGTGGGGTTAAAGAGTTGGGAAATATTAATAACAGTTTTTCCCAGGTGTAATCTACCCTTCTCTTGGGTTAATGTCCTTTTTAGTTTAAAGACTTCATCCACTGGTTTATTATGTTATGGGCAGTGCTATCTGTCCAATGGATGTGGTCAGCCCCCACTTTAAAGGATCTAGCATTAATTGCTGGTATGTAATTCTGTTTTTTTATATGCTGGTTAATTCCTCTGATTGTATCCCTCTCCGTTTCTGGAAGTAAGTTACTGAAGTTAATTTCCGGCACCCAGATCTGAGCATTTGGGAATGTGCTCTTAGCCAATTTAAGTAATGACTGCAGTTGCTTGGTTGCAGTCAGTGGTCTCTGCGTTCGATTATTAATGCCAACTGAGAGCACCACCTTTTTGGTCTCCGGACAGGGTTCCAATTTGTCCAGAATTGCTGTGACATGAATGAATTTAGCTCCTGGAAAGCTATCAATTTGGGTGGTGGGATTTGGGCATCTTTTTATCTTGGAGAGGTTGGAATCTCCTATTATTAAAATGGATTTTCTGGGTTCCAATTTCCAGGTAATGTTTTTTCGGCTGGTGTTGGGGTGCCTCGTCACTCTCTGTGCATCTTCCCCTTCAGAGTCAGGTTCTGCCCCTGTTGGTGTGTTTTCTGTTTCTATGTCTGCTACCCTTGCCTCCCCTATTGTGTTCCCTACCTCGGCTTCAGCTATTTCTGCCTCTCCTACTGTGTTGTCTGTCTGGGCTCTCATTGTTCCTGTCCTCATTTCTGTGTCTATTGGGTTTACCTGTCCGGTCTGGTCGCTCCTTTGTTTCTGTGGAAGGGGTTGTTTTGTGACACTGATCTCGGGCTCTAGAACTGCTGTATTTCTTGGGATGGTTGGTTTGGTACAGTCTTTCTTTTGTCTCTGTGGGAGCGGTTGGTACGTGACCCTGGTTTTGGGGTTCAGGAATGTTGTGCATGGATTTGTCCCTGGTGTAGGAGGGGTTCTCCCTTCTGTTTGTTTTGGGTCTGAGGAATCCCTAGTGATTTGGTTTAATACGGTCTGATGTTGGTTCCCCATGTAGTGCTGGGGTCTACGTGGCTCAGGCTCTTGAGAGCCAAGTGTGATGTCCAGGTCCCTAATGATGGCCACATTGGAAATCCTGGTCCTTGGCCTGTGGGGTGGGGTAGGGCTAGTCGCCGCCCTGGATGGCGGGGAAGGGGGGGTCACTGCCCTGGACCGCAAGGAAGGGGGGGTTTCAGTGGTCTGCTGGTGGTGTGATGAAGTCGGGGTAGCTGGCCCACGGGGTGGGGGGGTCTGTCGGTGGCGTGACGAAGTCATGGCAGCTGGCTCAAAGGGTGGGGGTGTGTGTTGGTGGTGTGACGAAGTCGTGGCAACTGGTGCAAGGGGTGGGGGGGTCCATCGGTGGCATGACGAAGTCATGGCAGCTGGCTCCAAGGGTGGGGGGGTGTGTTGGTGGTGTGACGAAGTCGTGGCAACTGGTGCAAGGGGTGGGGGGGTCTGCCGGTGGCGTGCTGAAGTCATGGCAGCTGGCTCAAAGGGTGGGGGGGTGTGTCGGTGGCTTGACGAGGTTGTGGCAGTTGGCTCACGGGGTGGGGGTGTCCGTCGGTGGCGTGACAAAGTCGTGGCAGCTGGCCCACGGGGTGGTGGGGGGGTTTTCAGTCCGTCTGCGGCATGAGGGTGCTGTGATCGCAGGCTGGTGGAACAAGGCTGCCCAGGTATTTGGCCTATGGCGTGGGGGCGTCCTAGTCCGTGTGCCGGTCCGCTGTTCTGTCCTCAATTGTGTGCTGGTCCCTTGCTCTGTCAACCGTGATGCTAATCCCACCACATGTCTCTTTGCCTCATCAATTGATTGAATTTTGAATTTATGTCTAAGACTCTTTTTAATCCAATTAGTGGCTTTCGTCATAATTTCTTCCAGGCGCTCTGTCACTGCAGCCTGAGCAAATTCATTTTCTAATTCTTCCAGGTTTGTTGTATAGTGCTCAATTAGAATCTGTCTGGTCTGTTTTGCCCAATTTTCTGAATTCAAAGCCAATTTGGTTAGGGTTTCCTGTGACGGTTTTGCCTGTTTTATAAAGCAGGTTAGTTTATCAGCTTGTTTTAAGATGCCCTTAGGGGGCTGATTCTGGCCCTTTAAGAATATTAGATGGTGGATTGTCTGGAAAATTCTATAAATTATTCTCACTGTTGTAGCAAATTCATCCCTGGCTACGGGGAGACACCTATGTGTACCAGGGTCCGACCTCATATGCGTACGGTTGTCAGACAACCTGCATGTGTTCCGCATAGTGTTAGCCATTCCCTGGGTGTAGAAAGGTGCAAAAGGTTTTAAAAGATGTTACTAGCTTCTATTTGGTAATAGAGGTCCCCGCTAGTAACTGTAATCTCACCCCACGGTGGCTCCCTGGCTCAGATGGTCTCCTGCCTGGGACTGCGTCCTCCAAACACTCCCCAGCTCAGCCGGCTGTCCCGCCTGGAAAGGCTCTTTTTCCACCGGTCTCACCTCCCCTCCGGTGGCTCTCTGGCTTCGATGGTTCTCTGCCTGCAACAGTACTATCCAAAAACTCTTTCGTTCAGTAAGTTCTCCGGCCTGGAATCTTTTTTTCTCCGACGTTTCGCTTATCCTTAAGCTTCATCAGGGAGAAAGGATTTTAACTTTGTTTACAGCCGCTTATAAGTCCGGAGCCTTGGACTGGCCCCTCCCCTGTGTGCTACTGTTGGCTGAAGTTTTGTTCCCGCCCACAAGCAGGCTAGCCTTGACCTGGGATTGGTTAGAATTTCTGTCCTGTATGTAATGAGTCCTGTCTCATGCAGGGCTGGCCCCGCCCCCTTCGCTCCACGTGTTCGTTATTTTTAAATTATATTTTTTTAACCTAATGTTTTAATGTTCCTTTAGTTTATCTTAGATGTTTGGGGTTATTTTTTTTGAGGTAATGTTTTTAAAAATATTGCTTTTTAACCTTTGAATCTGTTTTAATGCTCCAGGTCATTCTGGCGCCACGGAGTCTGACTGTCCGCTGACCCCGGGGCTTGATTACCTGTCCGCCTCACCTCATTTTTTAAATAAAAACATGAAGCTACTTCTCCAAACCCCCGCCTCCGGCTATGCCTTTTAATTATGAGGGTATTTTAAACAATTAATTAAACTTCCCACCGATTTCCTCCTTTTTAAACCCGATCGCTCGTTAAACGAAACTCAATCTCCCAGAATGCCTCACGCGTCGCTCGCTTTTCAGCGGCCGCGCAGAAAAAAAACCGATTTCCAAGGTCCGATTCCCCAAAAAAACTCCCGAATCCGCCGCCACCCACCCCCCCCGGGGGGAGAGGAGGGGAAAAGAAAGGTCCCCCAGCCCCAAAAACCCAAAGTAAACCCTTTTATTTAAGAGCGTTGCCCTCGTGTTTGACCCGAGAGAACTCCATATCCCAGAATGCCTCACGCGGCGCTCGCTTTTCAGCGGCCGCGTGGAACAAAATTTTGATTTCCAAGGTCCGATTCCCCATAAAAACTCCCGTAACCGCTGCCACCCGCCCCCCGGGGGGAGAGGAGGGGGAAAGAAAGGTCCCCCAGCCCCAGAGAGACCAAGTAAACCCTTTTATTTACGGGTCTTGCCCTCGTGTTTGACCCGAGAGAACTCCATATCCCAGAATGCCTCACGCGGCGCTCGCTTTTCAGTCGCTGAGAAAAAAACCCGATTTCAAAGATAAAAATCACCCGGTGAACGCTCAATATCTAAAGACTAGATAAAGTTATCGGATTCTCACCCGTGTCCCCAACTCCTCCAGATCCCCGGGGAAAGGGTTTCTTTTAAAAAAACCGAGGTCGATATCCAGCAGCTCCCTGCTGTCGCGTTCCCCGCAGCACCAGGCATCTCTTAAAGGGGCCGTCCCCGCAGCACCAGGCATCTCTTAAAGGGGCCGTCCCCGCATCAATGTCCAGAGACCGTGTCTATGGGAACTACAACTTTTTAAAAAAATATGTAATCTTTTGTGCCCTTATTGCTGTCCCAAACCTCGTGGGGGGGGGGTTTGGGAAGATGAGTTCCATGTCTGTCAGACCCACATTTCCAGCCATGCTTTATTTTAAGTGCACCTTTAAAATATTTTAGATTTTAAAATTAAAAAAACCTCCTTGGTGCTCCCTATTTTTATAAGTTGCTTGCTGCTTTTTTTGTGGGGGGGCAAAAGGGGAACAAAAAGTTATTTAACCATCTACCTCACTGATCAAGTTTAGATTTAAGGTATTTGCAAGATATATTATCTGGGTTTTCTTTTCTTGGCATTTATATCTTTTTTTGTCTGTGGTAATGTAAAGCGTGTCACTCCTGAATGTTAGGTTGTATGGTGTGGGCAGGAGGGTAGTTACACCCTCTTGTGTTCGTATTCTCACTCAACCCTTGAGCTTCTTGTCACTTATACCTGCCACTTTTGGTTGGCCCACGCTTTACCTTACCACCTGGCTTCTTTTTCTTGCCGATCGCTTCTTAGTAATTTCTTGATCCGTAATCCTTTGATCCCCCTCTGGGGTTATAATCAGTTCCTGGGTTTTGCCAATTTATGGCCTCTATGTCGTATTTAGTTATTATTATTGGTGTTGGAACTCTACCCTTTATTTTACGTAGTGTTAGGGTTATGTTGTATTGAGGTTGGGGGGGTTCAGGTTAGGGTTAGGGTTGCTGCACTGGGGTTAGTGTTGGGGTTAGGTGAGGGTCAGGGTCGCAGTTAGGTTCAGGGCTATATTGGGGTTAGGTTGGGGTGCATCAGGGTTAGGGTTAGGTGTTTAGGGGTGGGGTGGGGTTAGGGTTATGTTTTAGGGGTAGGGTTGGGTGCATCCGGGTTAGGGTTAGGTGTTTAGGGGTAGGGTAGGGTGCATCAGGGTTAGGGTTAGGTGTTTAGGGGTAGGGTAGGGTGCATCAGGGTTAGGGTCCAGGGTCAGAGTTGTGATTAGATTCAGGGCTGGGGGGTTGGAGTTATGGGTTAGGGTTGCATTAGGGGTAGGGTTAAGTGAGGGTCAGGGTTTAGGAGTAGGGTGGGGTGTGTTAGGCTTAGATTTTAGGGGTGGGGTGGGAGATTAGGTTTGCTGTATTAGAGTTACGGTTAGGCTTTAGGGGTAGAGTGGGGTGCATTTGGAGAGTTGTGATTAGATTCAGGGCTGGGGGGTTGGAGTTATGGGTTAGGGTTGCATTAGGGGTAGTGTTAAGTGAGGGTCAGTGTTTAGGAGTAGGGTGGGGTGTGTTAGGCTTAGATTTTAGGGGTGGGGTGGGAGATTAGGTTTGCTGTATTAGAGTTACGGTTAGGCTTTAGGGGTGGAGTGGGGTGCATTTGAAGTTAGGATTTGGGATATGGATGTGGTCTGTTTGTAGTTAGGGTTGGGGCTTTGGTCTGTTTGTTGTGGGCAGTGTGGGGTTTAGTGGTTTTGGTTAGCTTAAACAGTAGGGGTTAGCTCTGTTTATTGTGATTAGGGTAGGGTGTGGTGTGGTTGCGGTTTGGGAGGTTTATCAAGTTGGGGTTGGGATTTGTGGTAATTAAGGTCGGGGCAGTTTTGTTTTTTGATGTTGGATTTCCCCCATTTTAGATCTGATTTAAGCCCTTTGGTAACTGAGTTTGTAGGGTTGTTATCCAGTGTTTTTCCCTCCTCTTCCTTTGTGAGGTTGTCCAGTTCATGTTGGTCTCCAACCCCATAAATTCCAGGGATTCAAGACCATGCTCCATGAAGTGTCGGGAGGTAGGTTTGTATACATCCTTTGTTCTAATAGCACTGAGGTGCCCTGTGAGCCTCATCCTTAGACTATTCCCTGTTTCTCCTACATACAAGATGTGGCATTGTTTGCATCGAATTGCATAAACAGCATTGTGCTGTTCACATGTAATTCTTTGTTTAATTAGGGCTGCTTTTCCTGTGTGTCTATTTTGTATCATTTTGCGGATTATTAGGTATTTACACGTCCCACATTTTGGGTTTGTGCAGTTCTGGGTTGTCTGTTTTCTTATCCTACTCCGAACCAGCATGTCCCGAAGGTTCCGAGTTCTTTTGTATGCCGACGTTATGTGGTATCGACTAAGTGTGTCAACATCCTCTTTTAGTTTCCCAAATTGGGTTTTAATCACTCCGTGTATTAGTTTGGTCATTGTATCGTATGTCGTTATCAGTGGTAGTCTTGCTACTTCTCTGTTTGGCCGTGGGCTATTCAGTCTCCTCAGGAAATCAGACTTAAGGTGCCTGAGGAACCTTTTTGTGTAACCTCTCTGTCTCAGTGCAGTAAATAGGGTTGTGGTGGCTTCCCTAAAGTCCTCTCCGTTTGTGCATATGCGGTGAAAACGTGTCAGTTGTGACTTCACCAGCCCCCGAAAGGTATGTTTTGGATGGTGGCTGTTTATGTGCAGGAGTGTGTGTGTGTCTGTTTCTTTAAAGAATACCTTTGTTGCTAGCTTGTGGCTGTTATTCTCCTGTTGTAATTTAAATACTGTGGTGTCCAGGAAATCCACACTTTCTCTATGTGTTGTAACTTTAAGTTTAATAGATTGGTGGTGACTGTTGAGAATACCTACAAATTCTTGCAATTCTGTTTCTGTGTGAGTCCAGACTCCCCATATGTCATCCAGGTATCTGTAATAACACATCGGGAGCTTGGAACACTTTTCAAAGACTGTGTTTTCCCAGTCTGCCATGTATATGTTTGCGTAGGCCGGGGCAAATTTCTTGCCCATAGCCGTGCCCTTAATCTGTAGGTAGAATTGCTCCTGGAATTCAAAGTCATTTTTTGTTAGTCCTAGGTGTAATAGCTGGATTATGGCTGCATCTGGTCTGTGGGGTTGGGGGAACTTTCTAAGGATATTTTCCACTGCCTGTATGCCTCTGTCTGTTTCTATGTTTGTGTATAGGCTTTCAATGTCCATGGTAAAGAGTATTGCGTTCGGGGGTACGGTCAGTGAGTTCACTATTTCTATGAAGTGGTAAGTGTCTTTAATGTAGCTAGGGTGCTTCTGTGATAAGGGGTTTAGGAATGAGTCAATGTATTCTGCTATCCTGTAGGATTCACTACCACAGTCTGACACAATGGGTCTTCCTGGTGGTATTTCTCCTGGTACAGTCCATGTGTCAGGGTGCTTGTGTATTTTGGGTAGTATGTAGAATTTTCTGGGTTGTGGTTGTTCCCCCCTTAGGTATTCCACTTGTTTCTGATTCAAGTGTTTAGATTTCTTTAGTTCTGTTAAAATGTTTCCAATCTCTTTTCGTGTGTCCTGGTAAATTGGTCCTGCTAATTTCGTGTAGTGGGCTGTATTATTAAGCTGTCTGTGAGCTTCAAGTAGATACTGTTGCCTATCCATGATCACTATACTACTGCCCTTATCTGCTGGTTTTATGATTATATCTAGATTGTTTCTAAGTTCTATGATTGCCCGTCTCTCTCTTCCAGTGAGGTTTTGCTTGTCTGTCTGTTTAGGGATTTTTTCAATTTGTGATTGAGTCTGTTTAATAAAGTTTAGGATTTCTGGCTCTATTTTATTGTTTGGTGGGGTCCATTCTGATGGTGGTGTAAAAGGTTGCTTGTCTGTTTCTGAATCGCTAAAGTAATCGGTCAGTTTTACTCTCCTGTAAAACCTTTTCAGATCTTCCTGAATTTGTACTTTACAATGTTTTGGGGTTGGAACAAATGTAAGGCCCTTGTTTAAAACCCTCTCCTGTACCTCTGTGGGGTTAAAGAGTTGGGAAATATTAATAACAGTTTTTCCCAGGTGTAATCTACCCTTCTCTTGGGTTAATGTCCTTTTTAGTTTAAAGACTTCATCCACTGGTTTATTATGTTATGGGCAGTGCTATCTGTCCAATGGATGTGGTCAGCCCCCACTTTAAAGGATCTAGCATTAATTGCTGGTATGTAATTCTGTTTTTTTATATGCTGGTTAATTCCTCTGATTGTATCCCTCTCCGTTTCTGGAAGTAAGTTACTGAAGTTAATTTCCGGCACCCAGATCTGAGCATTTGGGAATGTGCTCTTAGCCAATTTAAGTAATGACTGCAGTTGCTTGGTTGCAGTCAGTGGTCTCTGCGTTCGATTATTAATGCCAACTGAGAGCACCACCTTTTTGGTCTCCGGACAGGGTTCCAATTTGTCCAGAATTGCTGTGACATGAATGAATTTAGCTCCTGGAAAGCTATCAATTTGGGTGGTGGGATTTGGGCATCTTTTTATCTTGGAGAGGTTGGAATCTCCTATTATTAAAATGGATTTTCTGGGTTCCAATTTCCAGGTAATGTTTTTTCGGCTGGTGTTGGGGTGCCTCGTCACTCTCTGTGCATCTTCCCCTTCAGAGTCAGGTTCTGCCCCTGTTGGTGTGTTTTCTGTTTCTATGTCTGCTACCCCTGCCTCCCCTATTGTGTTCCCTACCTCGGCTTCAGCTATTTCTGCCTCTCCTACTGTGTTGTCTGTCTGGGCTCTCATTGTTCCTGTCCTCATTTCTGTGTCTATTGGGTTTACCTGTCCGGTCTGGTCGCTCCTTTGTTTCTGTGGAAGGGGTTGTTTTGTGACACTGATCTCGGGCTCTAGAACTGCTGTATTTCTTGGGATGGTTGGTTTGGTACAGTCTTTCTTTTGTCTCTGTGGGAGCGGTTGGTACGTGACCCTGGTTTTGGGGTTCAGGAATGTTGTGCATGGATTTGTCCCTGGTGTAGGAGGGGTTCTCCCTTCTGTTTGTTTTGGGTCTGAGGAATCCCTAGTGATTTGGTTTAATACGGTCTGATGTTGGTTCCCCATGTAGTGCTGGGGTCTACGTGGCTCAGGCTCTTGAGAGCCAAGTGTGATGTCCAGGTCCCTAATGATGGCCACATTGGAAATCCTGGTCCTTGGCCTGTGGGGTGGGGTAGGGCTAGTCGCCGCCCTGGATGGCGGGGAAGGGGGGGTCACTGCCCTGGACCGCAAGGAAGGGGGGGTTTCAGTGGTCTGCTGGTGGTGTGATGAAGTCGGGGTAGCTGGCCCACGGGGTGGGGGGGTCTGTCGGTGGCGTGACGAAGTCATGGCAGCTGGCTCAAAGGGTGGGGGTGTGTGTTGGTGGTGTGACGAAGTCGTGGCAACTGGTGCAAGGGGTGGGGGGGTCCATCGGTGGCATGACGAAGTCATGGCAGCTGGCTCCAAGGGTGGGGGGGTGTGTTGGTGGTGTGACGAAGTCGTGGCAACTGGTGCAAGGGGTGGGGGGGTCTGCCGGTGGCGTGCTGAAGTCATGGCAGCTGGCTCAAAGGGTGGGGGGGTGTGTCGGTGGCTTGACGAGGTTGTGGCAGTTGGCTCACGGGGTGGGGGTGTCCGTCGGTGGCGTGACAAAGTCGTGGCAGCTGGCCCACGGGGTGGGGGGGGGGGTTTTCAGTCCGTCTGCGGCATGCGGGTGCTGTGATCGCAGGCTGGTGGAACAAGGCTGCCCAGGTATTTGGCCTATGGCGTGGGGGCGTCCTAGTCCGTGTGCCGGTCCGCTGTTCTGTCCTCAATTGTGTGCTGGTCCCTTGCTCTGTCAACCGTGATGCTAATCCCACCACATGTCTCTTTGCCTCATCAATTGATTGAATTTTGAATTTATGTCTAAGACTCTTTTTAATCCAATTAGTGGCTTTCGTCATAATTTCTTCCAGGCGCTCTGTCACTGCAGCCTGAGCAAATTCATTTTCTAATTCTTCCAGGTTTGTTGTATAGTGCTCAATTAGAATCTGTCTGGTCTGTTTTGCCCAATTTTCTGAATTCAAAGCCAATTTGGTTAGGGTTTCCTGTGACGGTTTTGCCGGTTTTATAAAGCAGGTTAGTTTATCAGCTTGTTTTAAGATGCCCTTAGGGGGCTGATTCTGGCCCTTTAAGAATATTAGATGGTGGATTGTCTGGAAAATTCTATAAATTATTCTCACTGTTGTAGCAAATTCATCCCTGGCTACGGGGAGACACCTATGTGTACCAGGGTCCGACCTCATATGCGTACGGTTGTCAGACAACCTGCATGTGTTCCGCATAGTGTTAGCCATTCCCTGGGTGTAGAAAGGTGCAAAAGGTTTTAAAAGATGTTACTAGCTTCTATTTGGTAATAGAGGTCCCCGCTAGTAACTGTAATCTCACCCCACGGTGGCTCCCTGGCTCAGATGGTCTCCTGCCTGGGACTGCGTCCTCCAAACACTCCCCAGCTCAGCCGGCTGTCCCGCCTGGAAAGGCTCTTTTTCCACCGGTCTCACCTCCCCTCCGGTGGCTCTCTGGCTTCGATGGTTCTCTGCCTGCAACAGTACTATCCAAAAACTCTTTCGTTCAGTAAGTTCTCCGGCCTGGAATCTTTTTTTCTCCGACGTTTCGCTTATCCTTAAGCTTCATCAGGGAGAAAGGATTTTAACTTTGTTTACAGCCGCTTATAAGTCCGGAGCCTTGGACTGGCCCCTCCCCTGTGTGCTACTGTTGGCTGAAGTTTTGTTCCCGCCCACAAGCAGGCTAGCCTTGACCTGGGATTGGTTAGAATTTCTGTCCTGTATGTAATGAGTCCTGTCTCATGCAGGGCTGGCCCCGCCCCCTTCGCTCCACGTGTTCGTTATTTTTAAATTATATTTTTTTAACCTAATGTTTTAATGTTCCTTTAGTTTATCTTAGATGTTTGGGGTTATTTTTTTTGAGGTAATGTTTTTAAAAATATTGCTTTTTAACCTTTGAATCTGTTTTAATGCTCCAGGTCATTCTGGCGCCACGGAGTCTGACTGTCCGCTGACCCCGGGGCTTGATTACCTGTCCGCCTCACCTCATTTTTTAAATAAAAACATGAAGCTACTTCTCCAAACCCCCGCCTCCGGCTATGCCTTTTAATTATGAGGGTATTTTAAACAATTAATTAAACTTCCCACCGATTTCCTCCTTTTTAAACCCGATCGCTCGTTAAACGAAACTCAATCTCCCAGAATGCCTCACGCGTCGCTCGCTTTTCAGCGGCCGCGCAGAAAAAAAACCGATTTCCAAGGTCCGATTCCCCAAAAAAACTCCCGAATCCGCCGCCACCCACCCCCCCGGGGGGAGAGGAGGGGAAAAGAAAGGTCCCCCAGCCCCAAAAACCCAAAGTAAACCCTTTTATTTAAGAGCGTTGCCCTCGTGTTTGACCCGAGAGAACTCCATATCCCAGAATGCCTCACGCGGCGCTCGCTTTTCAGCGGCCGCGTGGAACAAAATTTTGATTTCCAAGGTCCGATTCCCCATAAAAACTCCCGTAACCGCTGCCACCCGCCCCCCGGGGGGAGAGGAGGGGGAAAGAAAGGTCCCCCAGCCCCAGAGAGACCAAGTAAACCCTTTTATTTACGGGTCTTGCCCTCGTGTTTGACCCGAGAGAACTCCATATCCCAGAATGCCTCACGCGGCGCTCGCTTTTCAGTCGCTGAGAAAAAAACCCGATTTCAAAGATAAAAATCACCCGGTGAACGCTCAAAATCTAAAGACTAGATAAAGTTATCGGATTCTCACCCGTGTCCCCAACTCCTCCAGATCCCCGGGGAAAGGGTTTCTTTTAAAAAAACCGAGGTCGATATCCAGCAGCTCCCTGCTGTCGCGTTCCCCGCAGCACCAGGCATCTCTTAAAGGGGCCGTCCCCGCAGCACCAGGCATCTCTTAAAGGGGCCGTCCCCGCATCAATGTCCAGAGACCGTGTCTATGGGAACTACAACTTTTTAAAAAAATATGTAATCTTTTGTGCCCTTATTGCTGTCCCAAACCTCGTGGGGGGGGGGGGGTTTGGGAAGATGAGCTCCATGTCTGTCAGACCCACATTTCCAGCCATGCTTTATTTTAAGTGCACCTTTAAAATATTTTAGATTTTAAAATTAAAAAAACCTCCTTGGTGCTCCCTATTTTTATAAGTTGCTTGCTGCTTTTTTTGGGGGGGGGCAAAAGGGGAACAAAAAGTTATTTAACCATCTACCTCACTGATCAAGTTTAGATTTAAGGTATTTGCAAGATATATTATCTGGGTTTTCTTTTCTTGGCATTTATATCTTTTTTTGTCTGTGGTAATGTAAAGCGTGTCACTCCTGAATGTTAGGTTGTATGGTGTGGGCAGGAGGGTAGTTACACCCTCTTGTGTTCGTATTCTCACTCAACCCTTGAGCTTCTTGTCACTTATACCTGCCACTTTTGGTTGGCCCACGCTTTACCTTACCACCTGGCTTCTTTTTCTTGCCGATCGCTTCTTAGTAATTTCTTGATCCGTAATCCTTTGATCCCCCTCTGGGGTTATAATCAGTTCCTGGGTTTTGCCAATTTATGGCCTCTATGTCGTATTTAGTTATTATTATTGGTGTTGGAACTCTACCCTTTATTTTACGTAGTGTTAGGGTTATGTTGTATTGAGGTTGGGGGGGTTCAGGTTAGGGTTAGGGTTGCTGCACTGGGGTTAGTGTTGGGGTTAGGTGAGGGTCAGGGTCGCAGTTAGGTTCAGGGCTATATTGGGGTTAGGTTGGGATGCATCAGGGTTAGGGTTAGGTGTTTAGGGGTGGGGTGGGGTTAGGGTTATGTTTTAGGGGTAGGGTTGGGTGCATCCGGGTTAGGGTTAGGTGTTTAGGGGTAGGGTAGGGTGCATCAGGGTTAGGGTTAGGTGTTTAGGGGTAGGGTAGGGTGCATCAGGGTTAGGGTCCAGGGTCAGAGTTGTGATTAGATTCAGGGCTGGGGGGTTGGAGTTATGGGTTAGGGTTGCATTAGGGGTAGGGTTAAGTGAGGGTCAGGGTTTAGGAGTAGGGTGGGGTGTGTTAGGCTTAGATTTTAGGGGTGGGGTGGGAGATTAGGTTTGCTGTATTAGAGTTACGGTTAGGCTTTAGGGGTAGAGTGGGGTGCATTTGGAGTTAGGATTTGGGATATGGATGTGGTCTGTTTGTAGTTAGGGTTGGGGCTTTGGTCTGTTTGTTGTGGGCAGTGTGGGGTTTAGTGGTTTTGGTTAGCTTAAACAGTAGGGGTTAGCTCTGTTTATTGTGATTAGGGTAGGGTGTGGTGTGGTTGCGGTTTGGGAGGTTTATCAAGTTGGGGTTGGGATTTGTGGTAATTAAGGTCGGGGCAGTTTTGTTTTTTGATGTTGGATTTCCCCCATTTTAGATCTGATTTAAGCCCTTTGGTAACTGAGTTTGTAGGGTTGTTATCCAGTGTTTTTCCCTCCTCTTCCTTTGTGAGGTTGTCCAGTTCATGTTGGTCTCCAACCCCATAAATTCCAGGGATTCAAGACCATGCTCCATGAAGTGTCGGGAGGTAGGTTTGTATACATCCTTTGTTCTAATAGCACTGAGGTGCCCTGTGAGCCTCATCCTTAGACTATTCCCTGTTTCTCCTACATACAAGATGTGGCATTGTTTGCATCGAATTGCATAAACAGCATTGTGCTGTTCACATGTAATTCTTTGTTTAATTAGGGCTGCTTTTCCTGTGTGTCTATTTTGTATCATTTTGCGGATTATTAGGTATTTACACGTCCCACATTTTGGGTTTGTGCAGTTCTGGGTTGTCTGTTTTCTTATCCTACTCCGAACCAGCATGTCCCGAAGGTTCCGAGTTCTTTTGTATGCCGACGTTATGTGGTATCGACTAAGTGTGTCAACATCCTCTTTTAGTTTCCCAAATTGGGTTTTAATCACTCCGTGTATTAGTTTGGTCATTGTATCGTATGTCGTTATCAGTGGTAGTCTTGCTACTTCTCTGTTTGGCCGTGGGCTATTCAGTCCCCTCAGGAAATCAGACTTAAGGTGCCTGAGGAACCTTTTTGTGTAACCTCTCTGTCTCAGTGCAGTAAATAGGGTTGTGGTGGCTTCCCTAAAGTCCTCTCCGTTTGTGCATATGCGGTGAAAACGTGTCAGTTGTGACTTCACCAGCCCCCGAAAGGTATGTTTTGGATGGTGGCTGTTTATGTGCAGGAGTGTGTGTGTGTCTGTTTCTTTAAAGAATACCTTTGTTGCTAGCTTGTGGCTGTTATTCTCCTGTTGTAATTTAAATACTGTGGTGTCCAGGAAATCCACACTTTCTCTATGTGTTGTAACTTTAAGTTTAATAGATTGGTGGTGACTGTTGAGAATACCTACAAATTCTTGCAATTCTGTTTCTGTGTGAGTCCAGACTCCCCATATGTCATCCAGGTATCTGTAATAACACATCGGGAGCTTGGAACACTTTTCAAAGACTGTGTTTTTCCAGTCTGCCATGTATATGTTTGCGTAGGCCGGGGCAAATTTCTTGCCCATAGCCGTGCCCTTAATCTGTAGGTAGAATTGCTCCTGGAATTCAAAGTCATTTTTTGTTAGTCCTAGGTGTAATAGCTGGATTATGGCTGCATCTGGTCTGTGGGGTTGGGGGAACTTTCTAAGGATATTTTCCACTGCCTGTATGCCTCTGTCTGTTTCTATGTTTGTGTATAGGCTTTCAATGTCCATGGTAAAGAGTATTGCGTTCGGGGGTACGGTCAGTGAGTTCACTATTTCTATGAAGTGGTAAGTGTCTTTAATGTAGCTAGGGTGCTTCTGTGATAGGGGGTTTAGGAATGAGTCAATGTATTCTGCTATCCTGTAGGATTCACTACCACAGTCTGACACAATGGGTCTTCCTGGTGGTATTTCTCCTGGTACAGTCCATGTGTCAGGGTGCTTGTGTATTTTGGGTAGTATGTAGAATTTTCTGGGTTGTGGTTGTTCCCCCCTTAGGTATTCCACTTGTTTCTGATTCAAGTGTTTAGATTTCTTTAGTTCTGTTAAAATGTTTCCAATCTCTTTTCGTGTGTCCTGGTAAATTGGTCCTGCTAATTTCGTGTAGTGGGCTGTATTATTAAGCTGTCTGTGAGCTTCAAGTAGATACTGTTGCCTATCCATGATCACTATACTACTGCCCTTATCTGCTGGTTTTATGATTATATCTAGATTGTTTCTAAGTTCTATGATTGCCCGTCTCTCTCTTCCAGTGAGGTTTTGCTTGTCTGTCTGTTTAGGGATTTTTTCAATTTGTGATTGAGTCTGTTTAATAAAGTTTAGGATTTCTGGCTCGATTTTATTGTTTGGTGGGGTCCATTCTGATGGTGGTGTAAAAGGTTGCTTGTCTGTTTCTGAATCGCTAAAGTAATCGGTCAGTTTTACTCTCCTGTAAAACCTTTTCAGATCTTCCTGAATTTGTACTTTACAATGTTTTGGGGTTGGAACAAATGTAAGGCCCTTGTTTAAAACCCTCTCCTGTACCTCTGTGGGGTTAAAGAGTTGGGAAATATTAATAACAGTTTTTCCCAGGTGTAATCTACCCTTCTCTTGGGTTAATGTCCTTTTTAGTTTAAAGACTTCATCCACTGGTTTATTATGTTATGGGCAGTGCTATCTGTCCAATGGATGTGGTCAGCCCCCACTTTAAAGGATCTAGCATTAATTGCTGGTATGTAATTCTGTTTTTTTATATGCTGGTTAATTCCTCTGATTGTATCCCTCTCCGTTTCTGGAAGTAAGTTACTGAAGTTAATTTCCGGCACCCAGATCTGAGCATTTGGGAATGTGCTCTTAGCCAATTTAAGTAATGACTGCAGTTGCTTGGTTGCAGTCAGTGGTCTCTGCATTCGATTATTAATGCCAACTGAGAGCACCACCTTTTTGGTCTCCGGACAGGGTTCCAATTTGTCCAGAATTGCTGTGACATGAATGAATTTAGCTCCTGGAAAGCTATCAATTTGGGTGGTGGGATTTGGGCATCTTTTTATCTTGGAGAGGTTGGAATCTCCTATTATTAAAATGGATTTTCTGGGTTCCAATTTCCAGGTAATGTTTTTTCGGCTGGTGTTGGGGTGCCTCGTCACTCTCTGTGCATCTTCCCCTTCAGAGTCAGGTTCTGCCCCTGTTGGTGTGTTTTCTGTTTCTATGTCTGCTACCCCTGCCTCCCCTATTGTGTTCCCTACCTCGGCTTCAGCTATTTCTGCCTCTCCTACTGTGTTGTCTGTCTGGGCTCTCATTGTTCCTGTCCTCATTTCTGTGTCTATTGGGTTTACCTGTCCGGTCTGGTCGCTCCTTTGTTTCTGTGGAAGGGGTTGTTTTGTGACACTGATCTCGGGCTCTAGAACTGCTGTATTTCTTGGGATGGTTGGTTTGGTACAGTCTTTCTTTTGTCTCTGTGGGAGCGGTTGGTACGTGACCCTGGTTTTGGGGTACAGGAATGTTGTGCATGGATTTGTCCCTGGTGTAGGAGGGGTTCTCCCTTCTGTTTGTTTTGGGTCTGAGGAATCCCTAGTGATTTGGTTTAATACGGTCTGATGTTGGTTCCCCATGTAGTGCTGGGGTCTACGTGGCTCAGGCTCTTGAGAGCCAAGTGTGATGTCCAGGTCCCTAATGATGGCCACATTGGAAATCCTGGTCCTTGGCCTGTGGGGTGGGGTAGGGCTAGTCGCCGCCCTGGATGGCGGGGAAGGGGGGGTCACTGCCCTGGACCGCAAGGAAGGGGGGGTTTCAGTGGTCTGCTGGTGGTGTGATGAAGTCGGGGTAGCTGGCCCACGGGGTGGGGGGGTCTGTCGGTGTCGTGACGAAGTCATGGCAGCTGGCTCAAAGGGTGGGGGTGTTTGTTGGTGGTGTGACGAAGTCGTGGCAACTGGTGCAAGGGGTGGGGGGGTCCATCGGTGGCATGACGAAGTCATGGCAGCTGGCTCCAAGGGTGGGGGGGTGTGTTGGTGGTGTGACGAAGTCGTGGCAACTGGTGCAAGGGGTGGGGGGGTCTGCCGGTGGCGTGCTAAAGTCATGGCAGCTGGCTCAAAGGGTGGGGGGGTGTGTCGGTGGCTTGACGAGGTTGTGGCAGTTGGCTCACGGGGTGGGGGTGTCCGTCGGTGGCGTGACAAAGTCGTGGCAGCTGGCCCACGGGGTGGGGGGGGGGGTTTCAGTCCGTCTGCGGCATGAGGGTGCTGTGATCGCAGGCTGGTGGAACAAGGCTGCCCAGGTATTTGGCCTATGGCGTGGGGGCGTCCTAGTCCGTGTGCCGGTCCGCTGTTCTGTCCTCAATTGTGTGCTGGTCCCTTGCTCTGTCAACCGTGATGCTAATCCCACCACATGTCTCTTTGCCTCATCAATTGATTGAATTTTGAATTTATGTCTAAGACTCTTTTTAATCCAATTAGTGGCTTTCGTCATAATTTCTTCCAGGCGCTCTGTCACTGCAGCCTGAGCAAATTCATTTTCTAATTCTTCCAGGTTTGTTGTATAGTGCTCAATTAGAATCTGTCTGGTCTGTTTTGCCCAATTTTCTGAATTCAAAGCCAATTTGGTTAGGGTTTCCTGTGACGGTTTTGCCTGTTTTATAAAGCAGGTTAGTTTATCAGCTTGTTTTAAGATGCCCTTAGGGGGCTGATTCTGGCCCTTTAAGAATATTAGATGGTGGATTGTCTGGAAAATTCTATAAATTATTCTCACTGTTGTAGCAAATTCATCCCTGGCTACGGGGAGACACCTATGTGTACCAGGGTCCGACCTCATATGCGTACGGTTGTCAGACAACCTGCATGTGTTCCGCATAGTGTTAGCCATTCCCTGGGTGTAGAAAGGTGCAAAAGGTTTTAAAAGATGTTACTAGCTTCTATTTGGTAATAGAGGTCCCCGCTAGTAACTGTAATCTCACCCCACGGTGGCTCCCTGGCTCAGATGGTCTCCTGCCTGGGACTGCGTCCTCCAAACACTCCCCAGCTCAGCCGGCTGTCCCGCCTGGAAAGGCTCTTTTTCCACCGGTCTCACCTCCCCTCCGGTGGCTCTCTGGCTTCGATGGTTCTCTGCCTGCAACAGTACTATCCAAAAACTCTTTCGTTCAGTAAGTTCTCCGGCCTGGAATCTTTTTTTCTCCGACGTTTCGCTTATCCTTAAGCTTCATCAGGGAGAAAGGATTTTAACTTTGTTTACAGCCGCTTATAAGTCCGGAGCCTTGGACTGGCCCCTCCCCTGTGTGCTACTGTTGGCTGAAGTTTTGTTCCCGCCCACAAGCAGGCTAGCCTTGACCTGGGATTGGTTAGAATTTCTGTCCTGTATGTAATGAGTCCTGTCTCATGCAGGGCTGGCCCCGCCCCCTTCGCTCCACGTGTTCGTTATTTTTAAATTATATTTTTTTAACCTAATGTTTCAATGTTCCTTTAGTTTATCTTAGATGTTTGGGGTTATTTTTTTTGAGGTAATGTTTTAACAAATATTGCTTTTTAACCTTTGAATCTGTTTTAATGCTCCAGGTCATTCTGGCGCCACGGAGTCTGACTGTCTGCTGACCCCGGGGCTTGATTACCTGTCCGCCTCACCTCATTTTTTAAGATAAAAACATGAAGCTACTTCTCCAAACCCCCACCTCCGGCTATGCCTTTTAATTATGAGGGTATTTTAAACAATTAATTAAACTTCCCACCGATTTCCTCCTTTTTAAACCCGATCGCTCGTTAAACGAAACTCAATCTCCCAGAATGCCTCACGCGTCGCTCGCTTTTCAGCGGCCGCGCAGAAAAAAACCGATTTCCAAGGTCCGATTCCCCAAAAAAACTCCCGAATCCGCCGCCACCCACCCCCCGGGGGGAGAGGAGGGGGAAAGAAAGGTCCCCCAGCCCCAAAAAACCAAAGTAAACCCTTTTATTTAAGAGCGTTGCCCTCGTGTTTGACCCGAGAGAACTCCATATCCCAGAATGCCTCACGCGGCGCTCGCTTTTCAGCGGCCGCGTGGAACAAAATTTTGATTTCCAAGGTCCGATTCCCCATAAAAACTCCCGTAACCGCTGCCACCCGCCCCCCGGGGGGAGAGGAGGGGGAAAGAAAGGTCCCCCAGCCCCAGAGAGACCAAGTAAACCCTTTTATTTACGGGTCTTGCCCTCGTGTTTGACCCGAGAGAACTCCATATCCCAGAATGCCTCACGCGGCGCTCGCTTTTCAGTCGCTGAGAAAAAAACCCGATTTCAAAGATAAAAATCACCCGGTGAACGCTCAAAATCTAAAGACTAGATAAAGTTATCGGATTCTCACTCGTGTCCCCAACTCCTCCAGATCCCCGGGGAAAGGGTTTCTTTTAAAAAAACCGAGGTCGATATCCAGCAGCTCCCTGCTGTCGCGTTCCCCGCAGCACCAGGCATCTCTTAAAGGGGCCGTCCCCGCAGCACCAGGCATCTCTTAAAGGGGCCGTCCCCGCATCCATGTCCAGAGACCGTGTCTATGGGAACTACAACTTTTTTTAAAAATATGTAATCTTTTGTGCCCTTATTGCTGTCCCAAACCTCGTGGGGGGGGGGGGGGGTTTGGGAAGATGAGTTCCATGTCTGTCAGACCCACATTTCCAGCCATGCTTTATTTTAAGTGCACCTTTTAAATATTTTAGATTTTAAAATTTAAAAAAACCTCCTTGGTGCTCCCTATTTTTATAAGTTGCTTGCTGCTTTTTTTGTGGGGGGGCAAAAGGGGAACAAAAAGTTATTTAACCATCTACCTCACTGATCAAGTTTAGATTTAAGGTATTTGCAAGATATATTCTCTGGGTTTTCTTTTCTTGGCATTTATATCTTTTTTTGTCTGTGGTAATGTAAAGCGTGTCACTCCTGAATGTTAGGTTGTATGGTGTGGGCAGGAGGGTAGTTACACCCTCTTGTGTTCGTATTCTCACTCAACCCTTGAGCTTCTTGTCACTTATACCTGCCACTTTTGGTTGGCCCACGCTTTACCTTACCACCTGGCTTCTTTTTCTTGCCGATCGCTTCTTAGTAATTTCTTGATCCGTAATCCTTTGATCCCCCTCTGGGGTTATAATCAGTTCCTGGGTTTTGCCAATTTATGGCCTCTATGTCGTATTTAGTTATTATTATTGGTGTTGGAACTCTACCCTTTATTTTACGTAGTGTTAGGGTTATGTTGTATTGAGGTTGGGGGGGTTCAGGTTAGGGTTAGGGTTGCTGCACTGGGGTTAGTGTTGGGGTTAGGTGAGGGTCAGGGTCGCAGTTAGGTTCAGGGCTATATTGGGGTTAGGTTGGGGTGCATCAGGGTTAGGGTTAGGTGTTTAGGGGTGGGGTGGGGTTAGGGTTATGTTTTAGGGGTAGGGTTGGGTGCATCCGGGTTAGGGTTAGGTGTTTAGGGGTAGGGTAGGGTGCATCAGGGTTAGGGTTAGGTGTTTAGGGGTAGGGTAGGGTGCATCAGGGTTAGGGTCCAGGGTCAGAGTTGTGATTAGATTCAGGGCTGGGGGGTTGGAGTTATGGGTTAGGGTTGCATTAGGGGTAGGGTTAAGTGAGGGTCAGGGTTTAGGAGTAGGGTGGGGTGTGTTAGGCTTAGATTTTAGGGGTGGGGTGGGAGATTAGGTTTGCTGTATTAGAGTTACGGTTAGGCTTTAGGGGTAGAGTGGGGTGCATTTGGAGAGTTGTGATTAGATTCAGGGCTGGGGGGTTGGAGTTATGGGTTAGGGTTGCATTAGGGGTAGTGTTAAGTGAGGGTCAGGGTTTAGGAGTAGGGTGGGGTGTGTTAGGCTTAGATTTTAGGGGTGGGGTGGGAGATTAGGTTTGCTGTATTAGAGTTACGGTTAGGCTTTAGGGGTAGAGTGGGGTGCATTTGGAGTTAGGATTTGGGATATGGATGTGGTCTGTTTGTAGTTAGGGTTGGGGCTTTGGTCTGTTTGTTGTGGGCAGTGTGGGGTTTAGTGGTTTTGGTTAGCTTAAACAGTAGGGGTTAGCTCTGTTTATTGTGATTAGGGTAGGGTGTGGTGTGGTTGCGGTTTGGGAGGTTTATCAAGTTGGGGTTGGGATTTGTGGTAATTAAGGTCGGGGCAGTTTTGTTTTTTGATGTTGGATTTCCCCCATTTTAGATCTGATTTAAGCCCTTTGGTAACTGAGTTTGTAGGGTTGTTATCCAGTGTTTTTCCCTCCTCTTCCTTTGTGAGGTTGTCCAGTTCATGTTGGTCTCCAACCCCATAAATTCCAGGGATTCAAGACCATGCTCCATGAAGTGTCGGGAGGTAGGTTTGTATACATCCTTTGTTCTAATAGCACTGAGGTGCCCTGTGAGCCTCATCCTTAGACTATTCCCTGTTTCTCCTACATACAAGATGTGGCATTGTTTGCATCGAATTGCATTAGGGTTAGGGTTAGGGTTAGGGTTAGGGTTAGGGTTAGGGTTAGGGTTAGGGTTTAGGGTTAGGGTTAGGGTTAGGGTTAGGGGTTAGGGTTAGGGTTAGGATTAGGGGTTAGGGTTAGGTTGTATGGTGTGGGCAGGAGGGTAGTTACACCCTCTTGTGTTCGTATTCTCACTCAACGCTTGAGCTTCTTGTCACTTATACCTGCCACTTTTGGTTTGCCCACGC